>NW_010424776.1:5037-7514 GCF_000710305.1 Buceros rhinoceros silvestris
AGCAGGAATATTATATATGTTATCACTGGATCCATATCATCAAAGTTATCACTTGATCAGTCTGAAATTCATTTCTGCATAAGTCAGTTTTCATAACTTAAGAGATCCGAACAGCACTATTATTTGTTTGAATTTGATTGGTGCAGAAATCATGTATTTTACATATGTGAATCAAGCAGAGTATTGTACTATGCTCATTCTCTACATACACGTGCATACACACACACTTTCTGATTAGACAGCCTTACAAATTCTTTCTGTAAAACACTCAAGTATTTTATCGACCAGCAGTCAAGTTTCCAAGGTTCACAAGTAGTTCTGTTACTGATCATTTTAAGTAAACTTGAGCGAGTATGTACCTGATCCTTATTTTGAAGAACAGTCTTTCTCTCTTATTTAAAATAAACTATATATCCACCTAGTTTCATGAAAGGTTCATTTTAGTGCTTTAACACAGTACCATAGCAGAAAAAGAGTGTATTCTAGAATAACAGATTCCAGCATGCTCCAAGACAAAGCAGTTGCTCTTCATACAGTTCTGTACATCCTCTACTTGTTTTTTATACATTAGAGGATAAAAGTCCAAACCATTTTAGGGTTGGGAATAAGAACATGGAAATAAGAACAAATTCTTTCAGTGTCAACAGACAGATTGGTCCCTTCAGCCTCTGTTTTACCTAGAAGAGTTTGTCCCATGTAATACTTACTTTCCTTAAGAGAAAATTCCCAGATTGGATTTTTGTGTGCTCCTCCAAAATGAAATCTGGAAGTACTTCTAATTCTAAGAGGTATAAAACTCTCCAGCATGACGCTGGCTTGAGTGAGCTGTGAGATCCTCAAAGAGCCTGCTCTGCACATCATGGGCAGAGAGCTCAGCAGTGGACTCTGAGAATGCAGTCTGGCGGAGGTCCAATTTCCACCCTGTGTTAAGGTCAAGGGATTGCAGGAGCCCTTTCACTAAAACTTCCAGGTCTCCAAAGCTCTGCTCTGGAGCTCAGCACTGACAATCAACTGCTGGCTAACAAACTCTGGAGCTGCATCCAAGGTGGAATTGCCAACTCATTAGGTGTAACATATTGGACGGACTTTCATCTGCAAAAAGGGACCCTGAAGAATATCTTTTAGGAGTATGGAAGCAGCATTTGGAGGTTTTGTTTTGTCATTGCCAAACTGCTTTGGTCCCGTCCTCTGTAACAACGGTTTGAAAGCTGCAAGCCTGCTGAGCTCTTATGAATGAGGATCACATGCAGCAGGCAACACTGCTTTTGTGGGGGATCTGTCATCTTCCAAAAAATGTTGTGATTATATCATTACAGTTCTGTTATGAACCTCTTCGGTTAAAGCCTGGGCTTGTCTTGATACTCTCACACAGGTAATCAAGTCTTTGCCAATAGTCGTCTTTTTTTTTGCTTTGCCTGGTAGGTTTTGAGGTAATATGTAATGAATTGTTGCTTGTCATGTTGATCAGACAGTAAAGTATGACCGTTACTTCTGAGTAGAACAGTGAAGAAATGAGGTTCTTAACATTGGTTGTAAAGGCACAGTCAGCCCAATGGCCAAAGTAATGTCATTCGGGGTAACCATTGATAGGTTTTCCAGAAAAAGAGTATTGAATTACGTGTTGCACATATTCGCAGTAAAAAGTGTGTATTTCCACACCATATTCTAAGCCACCATAGTTATTTAACCCTAGTGCCAATGTTTACCTGGAATGATATTGGAGAGCATCTGCGAAAACAACTGACTTAAGGAACAACTCAATGTTATTAAAAAGAATTTTCCAGTTTTCCATAGGACATAGAGTTCCTAAGACAGGAAAATATTACTGAATACTGACTGATTTACCCATTTCTTGCATCACTTTTTTTGGTAAAGGTTTAGTGAATCCCTGCAGCAATATAGACACAAGCGGATTAGCTCATCTCTTGCTGATGTACGGTGTTTCTTCTGCAGTCACACTTATCACTTTTGTTAAAGTAAGTATCTCTGAATGTTTATGTATCAGCTTTAGCTGGAAGTAACAATCTTTGTGCAACTTTAGAGTGTGATATTCTATTCTATACATGTTGATTTACAGAGATATAGAGTGGCTGGATCATTGCAGCTGAAATTACTAAAACTTTCTGTCTTTCTTTAGAGAAAAATGCATTCGGGGCTACACATTTCATCGAGATTTCTTCCAAAGAGCTGTTTTTTGGTCCTTCACTGTTGTAACCAAGCATGATGCAGGTAGAAAAGAACATGGGTGCAAAGTACTTCACAGATAGTGTAGCCTGCCTTCAAGCTTTCCATCCTGTTACAGTCCATTAATGACATGAAATATCTTTTCATTGACATAGTAGCCTTGAACTCTTCTTAATCTTCTAGGGCTTTATAGGCATCTACACGCAGCAAAATGATGGGTTATTTCACATCATCTTACAGTCACTTTGCACACATCAAAGATCAAAATCATTGAAAGTCAGGTCCTTATTCTT
>NW_010424777.1:0-23659 GCF_000710305.1 Buceros rhinoceros silvestris
GGAGCCGCGGCGGCGGGGACCGAGGGCAAGGTGTCGGGGCTTGAGGAGGTCCTTCTCTCTCGGCACGCCTGCGCTTGCCGCGGGGCAGGGGGATGCAGGTCTGAGAGAGGGGACGGGCAGCCCCGGGGAAGAGGAGCAGGCTCCTCCCCAGTCGGCGACCAGCACCTTGTGCCTTGCAAAAAAGAGCGTAGCCCAGAGTCGTCCTCCAAAGGAAAAAACTGGGGCAAGCAGAGAGCCCTCTTCCCCCGCGGGGATCTCCCCTCAGCGATCCCACTGCTCCACGCTCCCTTCCAGGATGGGGAAGGACCTGCTGGCCTGCAGCCCTTGCACTGGGTGCTCATCAGTGGTGGACCACTGACAGGCAGCAGCCCTCAAATCTACTGTCTGGCTGGTGTTACCATCCTGTGACCTCTGTACTTGTGCCGGAAAAGAGACTTGGAGGAATAGGGTCCTCGGCAGCCCTCAAATCTACTGTCTGGCTGTTGTTACCATCCTGTGACCTCTGTACTTGTGCCGGAAAAGAGACTTGGAGGAATAGGGTCCTCGTTGCGGCAGGAACATGTCAAGGCCGGTTTGGCAACATAATTAAAATCAAGCATTCTTCATATCATGTCTTAGAGAAAAACGATACTTCCAGATGTCCTGACGCAGTAACAGTAGAGACACATTACCTTACGCTTCTGCCCTGCATCAGGCTTCAAAAGAGACACTATCCATCAGCTTCCTGTGAGCGAGCAGGACAGGAAGACAGGTGAAATTCTAATTCATCTTCATGCAAGCTCCACACTGCAATGATTCTCAGCATGGGGACGGATTTTCTCCACTTTAGTGTTTTTGTTTGTGTTTTTGCTCCCTGAATGTATTGATATGCTCATTACTTCCTGCCTTTGCAGAGTTTTGTTCTCTTCTGCAGGCTTGCACCTGCACTAGTCCACCAATCGAGAACTTCAGGAATGATGGTAGAGCCCAACACGTAGACTCCAGCAGCCAGATGAAAACAATGCACTTTTTTAATATTAAAACTTGTATTGATAAGAGAACTAGAAGAACAGGCAGTACGAACACTCACTGTGAACTGGATTTCAAACTATTCTTTAAAACAATAATAACAAAGAATGATTAATCATCTATTTACACTGGGAGAACATTGAACCAGCAGCTAAAAAAACATTTGCTGGCCTACCATGAGTGTAAATGTGTTGGGCATATTCTGAAATGCCGTATCAAGTATTCTATGCCAGTGCATCAAAATATTTATGTGGTTCTTACATGTAACTGTATTTATTTGTTGTTATACCAGATTTTTTAAACTGCAGAACCTGTGCCTGTCATTCACTCTGCACTATTGATTGGTAAAAGTTACAAAGATAACACAGTTTCAGCTGGTTAGAAACTGATTTATTTATAAAAGTGTCATTATTTATTTATAGACTGAGGAGATAGGCCAAGATCCTACAAAGCTAAGTGAAGCTGATGAAATGATATACCGTATATAAAATCGAGCGCATATGTTCTGTATCAAACAAAGTTCCTGTCTTGAGCATTTCATGCTGCAAGGCTTCTCACATGGAGGTGCCTTAAAGCATAGTGGTGAGAGCCTGAGAAGTGAAGAAGTTCTGTGGGGTCACTAGAGTTTCTGTGGTTACAGGGCCTCTTTCGGTGGAAAGGCATATGTGATCCGAGGATATATTTCTGATATATCTGATCTGGAAAATATATCTGACATATTTCCAGTAGAGATATATAGAAGAGCAGAAAGCATAAGATCACATCCAGAAATGCCATACTCAGCTAATTCAAAAAGTGCGTTTCAGAAAAATGAAAGCAGGTGCAGGAGGATGCTAGAAGAGTGTTAAAGGTAATGAAGAGTCGGTGTTATGAGAGGAGGCTGAAAGAGCTTTGCCTAGCAAAACAAAGACTAAGAGGTAAAACAGAGTGTTGTTTATAAGTACATCAGTATGGTAAACACAGTCTGGTACCCAAAATGACAGGACTTTACGGACAATCATTAAAATTTGAAACAAAGTTGAAATTATCTTATTTTCTTCATCATTCCCAACAGGTAGATGAAGTATTGCTATGTTTATAGCTACTTTTATATTTTTGTTTTCACAGGCAGAAGCTATTGCAGCAGTAAATATTTTCCAGAATGGCTGTGAAGATACTGTTGGAATAGCTAACATCCCGGAGATCGGTTAGTAGCAATTTCGCAGGAGTCTTACTTCCAGATGTGCAGAGAACCTGTGTAAATGTGCTTCCTTCACCTGAGCTAAATACTGGTAACTTTTTGGAGCTCTGCTATGTGAGAATCACACGTGGAGGGGGAGACTGGGGTATGAGATTGAGTACTTCAGTTCATGGTTCTCTGCGTTCTGATGTCACAGCAACTGGGTATAAAACCAGGTCAGAGCCATAGGAAAGGATTAGAATTTGCCTACCCGTGGAAGTAAGGTGCTCTGTTTCAAGAGTAAATGTTGGTATATGTAGTTTGGCTTCAGAGCCATGACCTGTATATTGAAGTTATGTTTTGCTACTGTGTCTTCATTTGCAGGAACATCAACTAGACAATGTCATGACTGAACTCTTACACATCCATTTGTAAGTTTTAGTTACTATAGTGGGATTCTTCTCACTAACTACCAGAAGTTACGGATCCAACCTCGGCCAGTCATACCCTGCCTCTGTGGTTGACAGGCACCTATCACTCCAAACCTCCTCCTTCTGCAAAAAATGATACAAACTGCCTTTTGCAGGCGCTTTATTTCCTCTGTCAGCTCCGCTGAGAGGAAGCCTAGATGCCTGCCTTTGACGAGAGGACTGTCTTCCAGATGTCTAAAGTTTGGTGAAATAAAAGCCATTTGAAGGTGACAAAGGTACATGTAAACACTGAATGAGAACAGACAACCAAAGACAGCAAAACAACATGTATTTAGTATCTCAGTAACAAACAATAATTGAACATGAAGTTCTTAATCTTAAAGCAGGAATCTGACAGCAATTCCTGGCTGAATTCTTAGCTGGCTCTTTTTAGAAGAGCATAGTAAATATCGCTTTTTGAGACGCTTTGTTACTGTGTACTATTACCTTTTCTTTACTTTTGTCCAAAGTAATCCAATTAGGACACACAATACTAATGTCTTGTGTAATCATAGATATCCTAGTGTAGACCGTGGGCCAGTAAAAGCCTTAATTTCATATAGTATGGCAGCATCACACGCATTTATAGAGAAGGGTATCTTTGTCTCATTTTATAATGCTCCTTGCTCTAAAGGAAAAGGCAGACATATGTAATGCACACAGGAATGTTATGCCATCTTAACTTTAAAACCAGTTAAGTCACCGTAAAGACCGAATTTTTTGAATACCCTAACTGTTTTGGTCCTCGGGAAATGACTATGAAGATGCAATGTAAATGTCATTACGAATAACATGAAGAAACATTTATTTTGCTGTTCCTGGGTTTTAGGATTTTTCATTTATCCTTCTGAGGCTTTCCTGGATATCACACAGCATAATATTTTAGCCCTGCAGCTGGACCAATAATAGCTGGTTCAGTATTTACAAGATGAGTAGAATTTGATCCTAGATAATTTAAACAAAGACAGATAGAATTCTAAACCAAAGACATAATATGAAACCCCTGAAAATGGCTGAGGTCTGGTTTTCATTTTAATGCTTCTGGAGGTCTCACAAGTTTGCCTGCCACATAAATTAAAACCCCATCTCTATAGGTTTTTCCTTAAGGCTAGTAAGGTGTTTTTTCAAATTATTTGGAATCTTAAAATGGTACTTAAAAGTGCCGTGTCTCACCTTCAAAATGGTTTTAAATTCATCAAGTTGGAATGATTTTTTACCCCTTGAGATTACAGCTGAAGTGCTTGATGATATTAGTCATACCCAAATGGCAGTAATGTTTAGAAAAATGTGATAATAAAATCCACTGAGTGATGAGGTGTTAATACATAGCTGCTGATGCAAAGTTTCAAAGGAAGATACTTTGTCATTGTGATCTGGTTCTTAGTGAATGCCATTTCTAAAGATAGTTGCTCATGACTCGGTTATGATGTAGTAAGTTCTGTAGTACTTCGGGCTACTTGCATTTTAAACTGTTACATTCTTTTTTCAGCCTTGAAGCTTCGAAACACGCATTTTTTTACAATCCACTTCTTTATCCTGGTGCCTACTATCCATACACAAGTCCATATAAACACATTGTAACTGTTACAGATTTTCTCTGTGCCCACATTTACAGCATTGTCAAGAAACCCCTCTGCTTACCTTGAATCTATACACCCAGCTTCTACATGTCATTTCTGGCACTTTTATCAAATGGACTTTTTTCAGGCATATTTTCTTCTTGCACCATGCAGACTGCTAAGCACTCAATGTTTTCAATTTTGACTTGAAACAACTGCAAAGCTGAGCTTGTGTTTAAACGCTGTTTGAAGAAATATGATTTCACAAATCGTAATAAAATATATAAAGATTAATCAGAGAAAAGAAAAGTGATGTGTTAATGCGCAAGCAAGTGTGCTGAAAATCTATTTACAATAAAGGGAAAATTGAGGGAAAAGAAAACCTCATCCCTCTTTCTCAAGGCAAATCTGAATTCCACCATCAGTTTTTTTCGTACTTTAACCAAAATAGTCTGTAGACTGAAAATTTTGTGACAACTTTAAAGAAAATTATCAAAGTATGCATTTTAAAATGAATAAAATATTTAAAAAACCCCAGAGCTATCAGTGAAGTCTTCCCGGTATTATTATCTACTGTGTTATTCAGTTGTGATTAAAATGATCAAATATGTGGTGAGTTTTTAAAATCGGAGGCCTATACTATTTTTTATTAAGACATCATTGAAACAAACTAAGGACAAGACAGTTATATTAGAAACATATTGGGGTGAGAAGCCCTTAGTTTTGTTTGTAGGCCAAAGTTTAAAATCTTCATAAATACTTTTTAATTATTATTTGCCAGTACCACAATGTGATTTCAGTTATGGCATATAATTTTGCCAGCTTGTCTGTCTATGAACACAAAGTATTTGGTTTGTTTTCCCTGTCAGAATAGGGCATTACCGTGAAACTCAAGAAACACCGCAAAATTCTGTTCTGTGTGAATTTTCCTGGAAAATACCTGCCACCATCTGAGATGAGGGGACAAAAAGCCATTTATAGGAGAAAAATGGCTCACACTCAGAGAGGAAAAACAAACAAACAAATTTTCACAATGAATAGAAACTTCACAGATGCAGCGTTTGTACCTGGGTGCCACAACCTAGTTTTCTCAGTCCATATTTAGGCACTTGCAGATAGGTGGCCTACTTGTCAGTAATAAAAAAACTCACAAATGACAAAGAAATTGCTAGTTACTTGTGAAAACCAAGCAGTTTATACAAAACTGCTTGCGTATCTGAAGAGCCAAACTTCAGCACGCAGTTTTTGAATTTTTCAGCCTATATTTTTAAAGATCACACTCACCATATTTTGTCCACTAAAATGTCTTCTTTTGATCTTAATTGCAGGTTTAATAAGTCTGACCCATGAATTACACGTGAGGCCTTAGGCAGCGGGTAATTACTCTTAGCTTAGGCAAGTTATAGCACACTGCAGCTGCTCTCCCTGACTGTAGCACCAACAAACTGCCAGTCTGTGTGGATCAGGGTTGGTTCTCAGCGTAACTGTGTGTATTCAAAGTGTGTACAGGTAAGCGTGTCACATGGCTTGGATTAAGAATGCTGTTTCTTCCAGAAGAGAAGACTGCAAATCTGTCTGCAGCATAAAATACTGTAAGGCAGTTACTTACTCAGCATACTGAGTAACCTGATAAAGGAGTCTTGCGTGCTCAAGGCACTTCTGTTGATTCAAGTGACCACTGGTGAGAATCGCTGGGGATTTGGTTTTATTCAGGCTATGTAGTGCTTCTAGAAGAGAAACTAAGTCCTCAACCTGGCTTAACAATAAATATTAGAGAATAATTATCATGGGAATCTGGTATATGGAAAGACCAGCGGGAGCTGCAAAGCTGAAAGGGACTATAACATGCCATAAAGTTCACAGAATCTTCTTAGGAACGTGTATGCAATTTTTAGAAAAGCACTGCAGTCAATAAGAGATATTCTGTAAATACAATGCCATTAGGAAACTATTTCCTAACCACATTGTACAAGCCCAATGCTTTTGGTCAGGAGGAAACAGAAAACTAGCCTTCTAATACCCATCAGCCAGCGGCCTATCACGGGGTTGAGTAATCTGCATGTGAAGGCACTTATGCCATGTTTTTTCACCTGGAGAAATCTGTTTGCCCAGATCACTAACAAATATTGACAAGAGTGTTCCACATCTATACTCTTATTTGGCTACCAGTTCCAGTCCAGGTGAAATTTAAGGACCTGTATTGTCTCCATGCTCATTATCTCACACCTGTCTTACCCTTACCCCTTTGCAGCATGCTACATCCTGCAATGGAAAGCAAGGTCATCAGCTGAAAAGTGTTGCCCAGAGAAGGCCATTTCAGCCTAGATCATGCATATCATTTGATCACACAAATGGACCCGCACATCTTCTGGAGTCAAGAAGGAGTCAAAGAGCCAACGCACATCATAGGAAGCATCAGTCTGTGCAGATCACCTTACAGGGTAGAGACATTTTAGAGCACAATGCAAGATCCTTTACTTTGTGCTCCCTAGTAGAAACAGTCTTCAGAATTCACTGACATTTAATCATCTGCCTCATATCACTCCTTTTCAGAGTAGCTATTTTGGTGCTATGTGGGGGTTGTCACAGAAATGGTTGCCCAATTCTGATCTAAATTTTGTGATGCGCACCCAGATCTTCTACTGATAAGCATTTTACATCTGAATGCAATAATAAAGGAATTCTGTTTCATGAAAGAGCGGTGACATACTTACCAGATATTCCTCACTCTTGCAAAAAGAACCCTAGCACTATTTCAGCAAAGCCTATGTAAAAATTGTCATACGTCAATACACGAGTTCCCTCTGACTGCCCTCCCGCTTTAGGTTCAGTAGTTACAGGTGAATGGATTTTCAGTAGGGTCCAAGAAATCAGGACTTGTTCCATGTGAACGACAGGCATCAGCATTTTCAAATGACTGCTGGCCTCGTAAAATGGCTGAGGTTCAGAACTATTTTGAAGCTTAGCAGTCAGAAAAGTATCTGTGAAACTGCCAAGAAGCTTGCTGCTTCATGCAGCAAGAACCACAGATCTAAATGAATTTTTTCCTTTTTTTATTGCAGAGGAGCAGTACGAAAGAGGTGGGTAAAGGAGCTGCTCACTTATTTTCCTTGAGATACACTGTGGCTGTAGATTTGAATCCATCCAATGAGTGCTTTATGAGTGGTTTAAAGATAATTTAAATTCCTATCAAATGCTTCTTCTGTTTCTCTGCTGAGATTATTACTACTATATGTTTACTTTAAGCCAATGGCATTGCTCTTTTCCTGGATAATTCTTTCAAAGTTAAGTTAGTGCGTGTTTGCACTAGGGTCAGAAAGAAAAGTTTTTTCTGAAAAAAAAAAAGTCAGAAAAGTTTTGTCTGAAAAAAAGTTTTGTCTAAAATCTAAAACCTAAAAACTTAGCTTTTCAAAAGGGAGACAAAAGAAGACATAAAGAGTAAATTTTCTGCAGAGCTCTTGCAAGATCAGTGTGTTTGGAAAGGTAGTCCATGATTGCAGTTAACAGCTTGCTGAACAGCAGCAAATTCTGCTTTGTCTGCCTTAGTCCTCAAGAAATTCTGCCCTTCACCTTCAAAACATGCTAAGCTACTCTGTCATCCTCACTGTAGTCTTTCAAGTACAAGCACAAGCTCCAGCCCTCCTGCTATAGCTTTCTTGCTCACTCCATCCTGCAGTTTCTTGAGCCTTCTCTTTTTGAGGGCTCTCAGTAGCTCTAAGGAGAGGAACAATCTTCCCTTTCTCCAGGAGGTCCCGCTTCTTAAGGAGAGCACACCACACGCTTGGAGAGGTAAATCAGATGCCCATGAAATTCCAGGCTAAGTCTGCCCCAGCCTTTGAGTACCAAGTGTCATAGGTCAAGACAGCCTAAATAAACACATCTATGAGAGAGATGTATGACATCTGGTTTAACGCTGCCTCAGGATTAAATTAGTTTAGTATAGTTTGAAAACATGTCAAATGATTGGGGTTTTTTAAACATAAAAAATTAAAAATATATATTTAGTTGCATCAGACCATCCACTTGAATAATTACTCTGGTTATCCATCAGGCCAGTTCAGTAATGCTGGCCATCCTCCAGAGCCCATTGCTCTTACATCTCTGACAGATGAATATTCAAATTGTCAGAAAGCCATTCCAGTATGAAGATGAATAAGAATCACACAGTAGAGGTCATAACTACCCACGTCAACTTCCTGCTTAAGTTGTTTGCCACCTATTTGTGAGGAACAAACTCTAATAACCTGAAAGTCAACTTACAAATACAGCTTTCTCCGCGTCTCAGTGAAGTAAGTGGAGGATGACTGCATTTCGTGAGGGCAATTTTGTCCATCTAAGATCTAACTGTTCGCTGTTTGGGTTGAGTTGTTAGTTTTTTTTTTTTTCTTGGGGGTTGAGAGGATATAAGGGTCAGTCTTCATCTCCCCAGTACTGGTTGTGCTGCTAAATAGCATCAGGTAGTGTCTATGCTGAGGAAAGCATGTGCCATTTGTCAGTTTGAGAATCAGAGACAGCTGCAGGGTAAAAGGAGAGGAACAGAGGACTATGGTCTTGCAAGCCGTGGTAAGAGAAACACTGTTATATCAAATACAAGCCTTTCCACGACTGAATATTCACTCACACTATCATGTGCAATTTTACCCTCATTCCTCTGTAATTTGAGATAGTCTATGCTGCCCGAAGAGATTCACTTGTTCAATATTGCACTCATAGCTAGAGTCCCACTTGCTGTTACATCTTTGTAAGCTTTTTATCCATTTGGGTCCAGTTGTCTATGGGTTAATACATTTTTCTTCACCTGTTCTTTCTTTCCTTTTAGCTTTAAAATATTTGAGCAACTGTTTGCAAAGGAGATAGATAACCTGGGCAGTAGTAATAAGACTGCAGTCATTCTAAGTCCAGACATACCTGGGCAAAATGGAATGATTTGCCACTGAATTCACTGCAGCATGTAGATCTTATCAGCTCTAACATTCAGAAATGAGGGATTGGAGCCCAAAATATCATGAGACTGATTTTTTAAACAAGATTTTTAAGAAGTTGTGTGTTCTAATTTGTTTGCCTTCTGATCTCTAAGCTTTTAGAGACCTCTCAGTTAACACTTTCAAGTTTTCATCTGCAAACCTCAGGGCTGAAAACTTACATTTAGTGATATTGGAGCTTTCAGGCAATATTTATCATGAAATTAAGGTTGCAAGAAAAAAACCCACAAAATATTGCAAGATTAAAAATAAACAGTGAGCTGGCAACCTTGGATACAGTAATATGGGAAACTTCATATTTTAACCAACTTTACAAATATATGATAATTCTCAGGATGCTTTCAGGGTAAAGATGTATTCCCTTTCAACACTTAGGAAACAAAATGTATTAGTTTTCTAATACCTACCAGCCAATCTCCTGCCTAAATCTCCATTAACTAAATCCTCCTTATGCATCAAGCACAAATTTCTGCACACTCATCTATTTTACTACAGTAAAGTGGCTTCTTGGACAACTGTCCTTTTATTACTTCATGATGTTACTACTGCATGTTGGTTAAAGCACCGCTTATTCAATATTTCTATGCAAACTAATATTTTGCCAGTGCTACAAATGAGAAAGTTCCTCCATAGAAACAATAGCGGAAGTTTAACAGGGACTAGAGCAGATGCTAGAAATGTCATCACCGTATTATATTGATCTTATTGGTGAGGGAGCAAAGGAGGGAAGAGCAGACTCTTGCAATAGCACTGCTAATACCTCTGCTTTGAAGGCAGAGGAACTGGGGAAGCCTGAGCATTCAGCAATTGGTGTGCTGGATTAGACCCCAGATCCTGTACCAACTCTGGCAGTTCCAATGTTACGTTTCAAAAGAACCCAGTTACAGCAAATGGGAGATAGTCTGCACACACAGACACACACACACGTGAGTCTCATCCCTGTTACCTGAATAAAGATGGACTTAGGGGTAAACTTTACGGGTAGACTTTGATCTTGATTCTCTTGTAATTAAAAGCGTTGCGTCACCAGGGTTTCTTCATTAAATGATTTTTTATGTCAAAAATAACACTTTTAATTTAATCTAGGGGCAGACTTTTTACATGAGTGCGCAGTGCAAAGTTAAAGTCATTTTCAAGTCCCTCTACAGAAATAAGTGGACAGCCATACTTCCCCAGTGGAGTCTTCTAGGTAGTTAAACAAGAGTATTACCTTTGAGAGATTTATATGGTCTAATCCAATAAGAGTTAACAAAGCCACGGGTAACTTTAATGTTACATTCATACCATGTTCATTTCATACATCCAGGTTTATCCCACTCCGCACTTTCCACCTGAGGCATCAGCTACAAACCTCTGCTACTGAATGATCTTCTGCAATTTTTGTTTGACTGCCTGATAATGAAATTCATAAGGCAGAGGAACAGATACAAACTCTGTTATTAGCAGCCTGCCAATATATTTTCTCTATCTTTTGCGATAAATATGGCACAGAAATTCTCACTGAAAACCCAATTTTGGCCCACTCAGTGGGGAAACTGAAATACCTTGATACTGTTTAGATGAGAAATCGCCAAGTTAAGAACCATTAGCCCAGTGGTGCCAATGCAGCTCAAAACACTCATGACCTCTTAGATGAAAAGGACTCATGATCAGACTGAGCTTCACGGCACTCTGCAGTGAAGAATTATTGGGGTAGAAGAATAACTAATCATATTTTTGGTTTGGATCTACTCCCACAAATAGCAAAAAAGGAATGACTGGTAATCGCTAACAAGGATTGAAGGCAGAAGTAAACTATGACGGTCACCCACAATATAGGTAAATATAGTCAATATAGACAATATAATCCAAAGGCACAAACCAGTGACTTGTTTGTTTATGCAGCATTTTAGAGAAATTTAGAGAACAATGCATAGAAATAACTATAGTATTTTTAGCTAATTAAAAAAATTGTACTATAATGCTGTTCTCTATAGCATTGTTGCCTAGTTACAAAGCAGAGTCCTTGGAATGACAGGAAAAGTAGTATTCATACATGTTTAAAGCCCCAGATATCAGCAATGGCTTGTCTATAGATCAGGGTAACGCAGGTATGTAGTCTGATATCTCAAAGTTAGCCAGAACTAGACACAAACATTGTACACAGTTTTACACCCTCTTTGAGATACAGCATCTGTTTATAGTTCTAGGTTATTAATATTGAATCATAAGCAATCACTATGCAGGGTTTGGAATCTGTCAGTCAGAAATCATAGAACACTGAGGTGAATGGAAATTAAGCAATTCAAGGCAGCAATAAGAAAATGGTTTTCACATTTGTTTTATTAATTATGGTAGTGTTTCAAGGTTCTGGGATGTTCTAGTATAAGACTTAACATGATGGGAAGGGTACAGGTAGGTCAGAAGTTTTTTTAAAAAGGAGAAAAAAAACCCGCTGTTATTCTATAACTGATTTTGGAACTCCAGTTATTCAGTCTGCAGATTTTATGAGTTTCTATGCAGTCTAAATTAATTGCATGTCTGATGTACACAAGGTTCACCAGCAGGAACATATGCTGCCATGGTCCTCTGCACACATCCTTGGCATGTATATGTAGACCTTCCGATCTACATTTTAACTTCAAAACACACCTTCTTTATGCAATAAGAACAATAAAAGCATTCAGGAAAATATTTCACTCCTTTTAGCTCCCTGATTACTGAATTGTTCTGCAACTTGCAATAATAAAAATAAGACTTTTGACCTGAACGATCCAAGTCAGTCTGCCTCCTGAAGTACCGAGCCTGGATTTCAAATGTCACAAGTCATCTTCTGGAGCTTATTTGTTCCAGAAGCAGTTAACTGATAACTGCATGCCAATTTAAGGATACAAATAGCTATTATTGAAGCTATATGCTGCTACAACAGAGACAAAGAAATCCAAATTTCTGCATTAGTTGATCAAGAGTTTCTCCATTCACTCCTATGCCATAATTTATATTTTGATGCTACCGTAACTTACATAAAAGGTGTTTTGTTTTGAGATTGCAGTAAGATCTCTATAGACTCTGACTGTTATTTCCATGGGGAATATTTTTCACCCCATCATATTGTAAATAAAATACACGTTTACTGGAACAATGCAGTTTTAGTATCTGGCTATGATAGTCAATTGTCTTAGCAAGAACGCCAAAATTTCCAAAAACCCATTAAAACTAGCTTTCTGTAAAGTTTCATTACTTTTTTAATGTATAGGACAGTTTGTTAGAAAAGCAACTGGAGCCATGGGGATTATTTTTGTTTTTCTCTCTGTAACTATAAGCACGTGATTAGACAGATGTTTCATTGCAGATTTGTTTTAGACCAATGTGATTTAAAAACACCGAAAATATAATACCCTTTAGAATGAAGTTTAGTATTGCAACATCAAGAGACCTTTAACTATATTATAGTAGACCGAAGAGCTTTCTCTAAATTAATTAAAATAATGTTAAAAGTTAAATTCTAAATTCACTGGATAAAGACAGACCTCAAAGGAGAGTAATATTGCGAGAAAATACTTTGTGAATACTTTCTACCCATTATCCCTTTTCATATTTACTGTCAAATAATTTAAATATTTAAAGGAGCACTGTAATAAGATTGTTGTAACAGGGATAAGAGTGCACTCACTACTCAGTTGTTTTATTTTATTCTAAGATTGTTTTTTTGAGTTAGGGTTTGGATTAATTTTAATGCAGAGACAGCAAAGTAGCTACTCCAGCAATTCCAATTAGTTCCTTTATTGGTTTATCCTTTGGTAAATTCCGACATTAGTTTGTATCAGATGTTAATCTCTACAGACTTAATAATCTAATAGCAGTGAGATAAATCCGTGAGTGAAAGGTGTTATGCTTTATGCGGAATTGCTGCTGAAAAAACTGATAAGAGCATTCAGCATATTAGGTGTATACTATGGAGATCAGTTTATTGGTTTCAGGAACCCTACATATCTATGGCTGTGAGATGAATTTACCTACTTGTTCTGGCGATGGTAGGTCAGAAAGTAAGAAATACAGCAGTTGTAATCATGATATATAGCATGGTGAATATTGCTGCTGGTAACAACTTTGAAACCTGGAAACTCTTAAAACTGTTTTGGAGGCTATTTTTCTGTGGTCCCCTAACTTTTTCGGGTTCTACTTGACCTTTAAAAATATACTGTGAAGGCAGACAGCAAAGCTAGCTTATTCCTTTGGCCTACTCAAACATGGATAAGACTGGTTCTTCCTGATAATCTCCCAAGAGTCAACGGATGCTTGAGAATCCCAGAGCTCTTCCCAAGAGCTTTCTAATATTCCTTTTGCAAAGTTTTGACCCCCCATTAATGTTATTTTTATTACACGTTTTGAATCATCTGGCTAATATTGTGATTTCTGTTTCTTTTCCAGCAACTTCAAAATAACTTTAGTGCATACCATTACGTCTTTGTGGTGCATTGATCACTGCTGCTTACTGTAATATCATCTAACTATAATATCACCTTCATACGTCATTGTGTGCGTGTCTATATATATGAATATGTATGTAAGTATATTATTTACATGAAACAAGAGTGGTTATGTCTCCACCAAACATATAAAAATTCCTTTTTAAAGCTTTATAGTCCAGGAAAATCTTCTACACCATCGTTTCATACTGAAGCCTATAAATTTTCTTTGCAGGTCAGGGAAGTGATAAAGGATATGTAATTTCTACTGAATATATTTGCTATTTTCCACTGTGCCTAGTCAGAAACTTTTCAAAATGGAGATATGGTTTTTATATTTTGAGTGCTAGATTCTCTCCATAGTTATTTGGCCCCAGGCATCAGTTCAGTAGTAGACATTAAGTTCATTATTAAAAAAACTTGGGAAAAAAATGAACCCTTTGAGAATGCAGACTTATTAATGCAAATTTTAAAAGCTTTTTTAGATACTATTTACAATTTTTCTATCACCTCTGCACTCCCACCACTTTTGATTTGTTTGTGCACAACCAACTTATTCACCACCTGACTCATGGACTCCTTCCTGTCAAATTTCAGGATTTGGAATAGACACACCATTGGCTGCAGTGATGGATGATCTACTCTTGCCCATTTAAAGGTTCTTCTGTCTTTCTACAATGTTCAATATATTCACCACACTGAGAGGTTATTTTACCTTGAGGAAGTTAATGGTTAAGCACTGAGCTGGAAAACATCCACTGTACAAAATGCAATCAGAGGACTGATGGCCTGCTTTGTCTTACTCGCTGAAGATATGAAGACCCTCCAGGTTCTACATCAATCACTCTTTCATTTCAATATCCACGTAAGGGCACTGGTGAAAATTATGAGACATATCTAAAATACAACAACATGGGTAACTTTCTTTTCCAGTGGATGATAAGTCTCTTATTCTGTAAAAGTTACTCTCTGTCAGATAGGTCCCAAGTTAGAACGAAACCTGCTCAGATATGTGGGTGGTGCCACTTGAAGGGCATCGGCTGCATTGTTTTTCCTACTCTCTTCAGCTAATATTCCTTCCCTTATTCCTTACCAGGCTTTCTTTACGAAACTGAGACTGTTGATATTTAAGGAGTTTTCTTTTTACTGTCACTGAAGTCCCTTTTAGCTTCACCCTGAACTGTGGCTGTCTCTTACCCAAACTTGTATGACTTGGCTTTTAGGCTTCCGCCATCCTCCTCTCCCATTCTTTCTCCACATAGCAACAAGATTGTATGCCTCACCATCTCAGAAGGGCTGTGAACAGCTGTTGACTGAAATGAACCCAAAATTTAAAGTGAGACAGGGTCACAGCATCACAGAATCATAGAGGTTGGAAGTCACCTCTGAAGAGATGCCAACCCTGCTGTTCAGCTCTAGTCCAACCCTGCTGCTCAAAGCAAGGTCAACAAAAACACTTTGCTCAGAGCTGTGTCCTGTTGGGTTTTGAATATCTCCAAGGGTGGGTTCTCCACACTCTTTATAGGCAGCCTGTTCCAGTGTTTGACCACCCACAGAGTAAAAATTGTGCTGTGTTTAAACAGTTTTCTGCATTTCAGTTTGTGCTCAAAGAGAAGAAGTCATTGACTGCTTGACCATTTCCATCCTCTTTGTCACCATGTCCCTGGCCCCGTTCAGTAGTGGGATCACATTTTCCCTGGTTTTTCATTTTCTTGACAATATGCTTGTAGAAACCCTTTTTGTTAGTCTTTTCATTGCTTGCCAAATTCAACTCCAGGCAGGCTTTGGCTTTCCTAACCTCATCCCTGCACGTATTTTAGTTCTCCTGGTCACCTGACCCTGCTTCTCCCTCCTGTAAATTTCTTTTTTGTGTCTGAGTTAAGTCAGGAGGTCCAGAGCTTGTTTATCCATGCAGACCTCCTACTGCCTTTTCTTGATTTCCTGCTCATTGGCATGGACCACTCTTGAGGATGGAGAAGGTGATACTTGAGAATCAACCAGCTCTCCTTGACCTCTCTTCTCTCCAGTGACATATTGAATGGCATTCTTCCAAGTAGATCTCTGAAAAGGGCCAAAGCCTGCTCAGGTGAAGACCGTGGTTGTAATCCTGGTTTTCGCTTTGTTCCCTCCTCTCAAGCTCCTGAACATCTGATCACTGCAGCCAAGGTTGCTCCAAGCCTTCACATGCTTAACTGGCCCTTCCTTGTTTGTATGTATGACACGAGGAAAGCACCTCCCATCATCAGCTTCTCCATCAAATGATTGAGAAGATACCATTATGGTTCAAGTTCCCCATGAGGACCAGGGCCAGTGACTGCAAGGCTTTTTCCAGTTGTCTGAAGAAGACATCATGCACTTCTTCCTGATCTGTCTGTAGGAGAAACCCACAACATCACCCGTGTTTGTTTGCCCCCTAATCGTGACCCACAGGCTCTCAGCTCTCTCATCACCCATCCCACAGCAGAGCTCCATACATCTGTGCAGTTCTCTCTCATACTGTGTAATTCACCCTTCTTGCCATCCTTTCCAAACACCCTGTATCCATCCATCGCAACACTCCTGTTGTGTGAACAATACCACCATGTCTCTGTGATCCCAATGAGATCATAGCTATGCAATTGCGTGCACATCTCTAATTCCTCCTATTTGTTCCCCGTGATGCATGTGTTAGTGTGCAGGCACTCTAGGGAGGCACACAGACATGCCTGTTCCCCAGGGCATGAGGAATCTTCTGGGGAACAGGCATGTCCGTGTGCCTCACCCAGGGGTGAAGTTCTGCTGCAGGAACAGAACAAGGATGGGAAGAGTAGAATACTGAGAACATGTCATATCACAGCTCTTTCTTGCTGCCGGGAGACTCCACTTGCAACACTAAATAAGTAATGTTGTGACCTGGGACTTGTCCTGTGTGCCTCACAAACTCTGCACGTGAGCTGATAAAAACGCTGTTTTATCTCTGAGTAGCAGAACTCCTAATTTGCTACTTGTAGATAACAGATATGGTTACAGTGGTCTGAGACTTCATGATCTTTAGGTTGGTTCATCATAAATAAGTTTCCTGGGGATAAAGCACTAACCTGAAAAAGATCTCACCGCTAGTTGAAAGTGCAGAAGCCTTTTTGGGGAGACAAACAGGACATCTGCTGTCCTGTTAAGTCCTGGCTGATTGCCCTTGTAATACCAGATGAATTCCCAAATAGTTTTCCTCATGTAACACTCTATATACAGATCACTGGCATGAGCCACAGCATATTTCATTAGAGGAGCAAGACTTCCCTCAGTATTTCCACGCTGAATTACAATGATTCAGTTGTCAAAAGCAAGACCCAAGTTTTTGAAAACTCTACTCCCTAAGACCACTGTATTCCCTGCTTGCTGACCTGCAAGTAAGGACATCCCTTTAGTCAAACAGTCCAGAAGCTACAGCTGCCAATGTTACCTAGAAGATATTTTCCTTCTCTTAGATCTAATCTTGTGCACACATGTCAAAGGGCAGCAGGGATGGAGATAAGGAAATGTCCAACATCAAAGGCAGGCATGGGACGTATCTAGTGCATAAGCGGGATCCTGCTGTCAAAGTAATTCTGGTTTGGGAGACAAATATTTAAGTTGGCAGCACCTGCTCTAGGTCTAGAGTGAGAGGCAGAGGGAGGAAGCCATCAAGAAAACCCAATGCAGTAAATGCGTATGGCAAATAAAAATCACTTAACTCATCACATACTTCTCACCTGTACAAGTTTATGTTACTCTGCAAAAGTAGAAATAAGCATATGTCTAAAACAGGCATATGAAATTCATTCAGAGTTTTAATTCCCAAATCTACTGATACCTTCTGTTCAACATAGCTATATTAATGTTTCAGTAGGATGCTATTTTTAGGTGGATTGGTATTTATCAGTGGTTTTGATAGCTCTACATGTATCATGTAAAACATTACTTTAAAATGCTTGCAATTCCAAACTTGGGGAAAGCTGACATTTTAAAGTTTATTGGAAAAAGGATAAAATTTTTATATGGAACTAGATTTAAGAGTGAGGTAAAACAATTCTTCCTTTTCTTTTCTCCCTCCTCAGCAAGACATAAAGCTTGAGCAGTACTTAGCAACACCATAGCACCGTAACAAATAAGTATTTCTTGAGTATATAAACAGGAAATTGTTCTGTGGTGCACAATCAAAGTTACTGGTTCCAACTGGTTCAAATTATGGTTCCAATGTCTGAGAAACTATCTTTCAAAGGACACAGAAAAGGAAACAAAATTCTGTAATCACTAGGAATTCATTCCTCAGTGATTGCTTTCATTTTAATTTAAAAATGTGATAAATGATCCAGCACTCCTCATTTCACTTGAAGATGATTTCAGATTATCTAAAAACAGCTGGTTGTTTTGGTTTTTTTAAGACTAGAGGTTCTTAACAGTGTTCAGACATACTGGGTAAACCTCATCTCCTATGACTTGAGTCTGCCAAACCTTGCATGTCAAGTTTGGCATGCCTTGACCACTCATCTTAGCAGGGGATAAATTATCCTCTGGAAGTTCCTATCCCTGTCGACTACACAGAATGCAAATGACTTAAATTACTAGAGACTTAGTTTATAGAGGCAAAAAGTTGAGAGATTAATTTGATTTGAAAATGACATCCACGTTAAAGCCTCATGCTCTTTTAAGGAGACAATACTACAGCATTTGTCCTGTTTTACTACAGTGTAGCTTGAAGGGAAGAACTGGGATAGTGGAACCATGAATAAACCAATGTATTGTGCAGCGAGTGAAAATACAGGGAAAAAAACATTTTTAAAAGCCTCCTCATAGAAGGTGTCAATTAGCTGGTTAATCAGAAAAGAGAGTATATGTAGGCTTTCATGGAAAGAGGGAGTAATAACTGTTCCTTGAAAGAAGAACATACCTTTGTGTAATGATTGTCTGGAGAACCAGTGGGCAAACTGACAGACAGCTCTAAATAGGGGTATTTTAAGGAGACTAGCCAATAGTTATATAGTCTTCTGATTTTTTTTTTCCTGAATGTATTTGTTCAAACTGGGCAGAAAAAACCCAAACCCTTAATAAACCCAGCTGAGGACTGTTCCTTATGCAGTAATCGCATATAAACAAATTACTAGCTATTTTAGCCTCCTTAGAAACAGTTAAACATGTGATAAAAAAGGGAATTATTATGCTGGCACTGCTGTAGGTTTAGGATTAAAGTAATCTGTTTTATTTCTGGAAACAATGTGGCCCCTCTTCTTATTGTGGCCATGTTAGAAAGAGAAGTGAGCTGTTACGCAAACAGGCTACAGGGAGTCACTGCTGTCCCCGGAGGAGGCTTGGCACATCCTGGTGTTGAGCTCGGCTGGATAGAGATAAAAAGAGAAGGCAGGTTTGAAAGGGGAGCATTATGTAGTTAATCTCATGCTGATTTTAAAACTAACATCTCTGACAGAAATGGTCACAACAAAGGAGTGATGAAAAGGGTGAGGAAAGTGAAATGAGTGAAGTATTGCCATTTGATGAGCAATTTAAACTGACACATGCAATTGTTTGGGGTGGACCGTATCTGACTTTCTGCAGACTGTACAGTAGGGGTATGTTTTCAGCAAGGAGCAGAGTATGGTATGAATAATGGGAAATGTGTCCCACATTTCTTGCTCGACTTCCTGGCAGCTCGTAGCTTTGCATCACTGTGACTTCTCTAAGTGCCATTTTTACTACTGCTATTCTCAGTATTTCATCCCTAGTCGGATAATTGGGGGTTTCTTCATGGTGTCATTATAATCAATGATAGGTGAATCTCAAGCAGCTGAAATTTCATTTTAGTTTGGTTAATCGTCCTAATATTTCCATGATTTTTAAATCATACATGAACTGGAAATCTCTGAACCTGAGCTGAAAATGTGACAAATGCAGTGTTTTTTCAGGAATTTCCAGACAGTTTGGATTTGAGTTACACCTGGAAATTCAGAGAAAGCAATGCCCTTATAGTATTCTGGCATTTCCGGTGGGGGAAAAAGGAAAGGCTTGTAAGCTCAGTCTAGTTTGAAAAAGAATAAAGCTCACTTTACTATATGCAGAATTATAAAATTAGCAGGGATGTAGTATTTCTAACTGAAAAGAAATAAGCTTTTATATCATAATAGAGAGAAAAAAAGCAGAGTATATATTGTCTAAAAGTAGCTTGATGGATTAAATTAATCTTGTCTGATTACAGACTTCTAATAGTTAGATATCTAAGTCTACTCTCCCTTTATAGTTAGTAGAATCATCTTCATAGGACCATTTGCTGGCCTGTCTTAGATACTCCTCTTAGGATGAGATGAATGGCTCTCTGGAGAACTCTGTCTATTGGAAGGAACTGAGGGTAACAACATTTTCAAAACACTGACGCTGTGAGATAAATTTTGTAAAACTTTTAATCAGGCTGTGTGGAAGAGAAGTAGAGTCATTCCTGGTGTTTGCAGGGACCAAGAGCAGGAGCTCTGGAAAGCAGTGCTTTTTTATTGCTTATTTCTTTCATGAGTTCGTTATCGATAAGACTGAAGAGAATGCAGGTATCAATTTGCTCCACATCGGCTTCAAATTAGCTTAGAAAATAATTATTTGCATTCCAATCCAAACCTTCATTTCTTTTTTGTTATTTTATCAGACTACTCCTGGGCCTTCTAGCAAAAGTCTATGAATTCGGTGGTGATATCTGGATGATGGAGTGCAGATGGGTCATGGTGATATATCCTTTTTTTTTTTACACCTTTGACCATTTCAGAATCACTTTGCTCTTCCATCATATTTTTGACCTCCATTATATTTTTTGACCTCCATCATAGTTTTTGACCTCCATCATATTTTTGTAACATCTTAAACAATTGTATAGCTTTAAAGAGCTGCTCTTGAAAATATTTTTTTCCAACAGTGCAGCCAGTCCTCAAAGCTTTCCTCTCTTCTCCCTACTATATACTGACAACTGATCTGGAGCTCTGAATGGGCAACATATATATTCCTAAACCAGTGACAGCTTTGTTGTGTTATCCAAAATTCAGTAGAGCCACAAAATTGGAGTTATATTGCACTGGGAACTGCCAGCCCCAAGTTTTCCATTGGATACACAGTGTTGGTTGCAATGCAGTTGGTGAGACAGTAACCATTTTACAGTAACTAAAAGACTGCTTTAGGTAATTTAGAGACCTCAGAGCACTTACCGTTCACAGCTTTCACTTTCCATGCTGTAACAATAGAGCTGGACACAAACTATTTGGTTATCTAATTTGGCAGCCAGGGGATAAAACCCACTTCACTTCTATAACTATGAATGCCAAGAAGTTATTTACACCAATGCAAACTGTACGTGCTGTTCTACCACTTGATTGGTAACGTTTTAAGTCCAGTCTGCAGGGGGTACAAACTTTAGCATGCTCAAAGGATCGTTAACTTCACATATTCTAAAAAAATCTCTGAAACAAACTAAGGGTCATAACTGTAAGACATAGTCAGTACCCAAGTGGTTGAGTGGAATTGCAAACAGATTTTACATGCGAAAGTTTAGGATAATCCACAAACCCCTACTGACTCTGCCTCTCAAGTAATGAGGTTATCTTTCTATTTCCCTCATTAAACTCTAACCGCATGCCCTCTTTGCTAGGATTCTCTAGCAAACCTAAAGGCTGAAGAGCACACTATCACACTGGGCACACAGAGGATGAAAGCCGTGCATGAGGCAGAGCCCCCACCCACCAGCCCCATCCACAAAATTGGACTGCTGCACTCACTGAAGGCTACAGATGAGGGAGTAAACCCAAGTGGCATCTATCCAGGACAAAGAAGTTATCACTTCCAAGGGCTTTAAGGAATTTTTAATGGACACATGTAGCAAGGACTTCAGTTTTGCACTGTGTCCGAGAGCTGACATTAGATTCCTAGCTAAATTCTGGGGCTTTACAAGCTGTCATGGTCTTGGCTGAGAGGGGAAGAGTGACACATCTTTAATCACTGCTGAACTCTGTGGCACCTGGGAAATGCTGGAAGCTTGCCGTTTCCCTGCCAGTAAGACCTGGCTCAGCTAGTTTTGTGGACTCTGATCAGATCTCAACTTGGTGCAATGTTGCTGCAAATGTTGGTAATGTAACGGCCTTATCCGAAGCGTAAGGAAATTGTCTATTTTTTTTAATCAATCTTTATTGAGCAAGCTGCTCACTAGATGAGACTGACAAAAATGTGCAAAAGACATACTGTAACACGCATGGATGTCTGATCATATGGACTTCATTTTGAAGAGTAGACAGAATGCTTGGACAAGTCACCCTTTGTTGCTTTGAGTATGTGAAAGTGTCCCTGCTTTGACCTCCTGCATTTTTTCTAAGGTCAGTTGCTCTTCTGTTGCAATTCATTTATGTATTTTTCTTCTTTTTTTCTTGTACAGATGTGACGTTTACATAATGATAAATAAGCACTTTAACTTTTTTAAACCTAATATGCCCAGTGATATGATTAGACCATGCCATGTAACATGTAAATAAAATTTTTAAAATCACTCTTTTGAATAATAAAACCAATGAGAAACATAACTGGAGTCCTCCTTGGGAACTTGGGAAAAGGAAAAATACAATAATCCAAATATATTTAGATCTGTGTTGCTAACTAAGAGAAATCAAAGTGAAAACTTGGTTTTTACTGGACAAATAAAAATTCCAAATGGTAGTTCAAAAAAATTCTCCTTTTACCATAAAAACAATGAGAATGCCATGTCCAAGTATATAGAAAGTTTATGTTTCAAGGCCTCTTTCTCATGAGCTGTGTTGGTGAACTTGAAAAGAATGGGAGCTGTAGAACAAGCACTCTGGAGGTGACAGCAGAAAGGACATAGACCTTCTGGGTAGGATGCATCCAAAGAACATTATCAAGATGAAAAAGGAGTGCAAAGAAAAGAGTCTTTTTGCCATAGAGCTTATAAATCACTTTACCTCTGGACATAAATATTTTTAACAACCTGCATCTCATCTCTTCTCAAACACTTATCAGCATCAAAGACCTCCTTAATAGAAAAACTGAAGTTGAGAGACATACACACTTCTTCACACAGTCTCTAAAAGACGTCTGAGGAGTCAAGGCAAAACAGAGAGGGCATGCGGACTAATAGGTACGGTGAGGGGACGAAAAAAAAGAAACAGCTTTGATATCCCAAATTGGCTCTCCCACACTTCCCATCTTTGCTGGCAGAGGAGGCTGCAATGCCATTTTGCCAGGGCTCTTCTTTGTGGTCACTGTCACCTTCTCCTGCCAACATGTTTGATGACACTGGCTGCCTTGAGACACCCTATTGTATGGATGACTTAAAAGCCTTGAGACAACCGTGGTGAGAGCAGTTGTATACAATTAGGTATCTCGGGATATGTAGGTAAATCGAGTGTCCCCATAGCTGAGTAGTAACTTCACTGCCCTATTAGAAGAAAAAGGATGAAAAAGAGCTTAATAAGCCACAAAGTGAATGGGGACAATTGTCTAAATTTCTGGTAAGCAGCTATTAAAATGTAGAAGGAGCAAAAGATCAGCTAAGATTTTCAAAAGGACTAGTGCTTTAAGGATACTTTGCTAAAAGCTTTAAGTTAAATTTCATATTTAAATAAAGCTTAAACTGGCTTCCTTAAAATACAGAAAACTAAGCTCTATGATCAGTTACTTTTGAAATACTTGACTGCTACCAGTTAGTCTAGTGAGGGAAATTAACTGCACTTGTACAGTTTCCCGTTTACAGAAAACAGTATTATTTAACATGGCAGATGTTTGTTCTATTGCAGCAGTGTTCAAGAGAAAAAAAAAAAGGGGGAGTGGGGAAGGGGTTGAAAAAAGAAGACTTTGTTTTGTTCTGCTATTAAGTGGTGTGCCCTTAGTTATTACTGGATATTAGTCACAAAAACACAGGAAGTGTGACTTTTCCAACCTCTGTCTTTAAAGGATCCTCAAAACTTTAGCTGGTGAATTTGCAAGCTAAAAAGGCATAATACCATGAAATAATGGAATTTTCAGTTATAGAAGCAGTAGGGAGGGG
>NW_010424778.1:0-3095 GCF_000710305.1 Buceros rhinoceros silvestris
TCCAACCCCAGTGTTTGTAACAAGTTATATTTTTTCCTAAGAAGAGTACTCAGAAAGGAAAGTCCAAAAGTGTATTTTTGCATTGCATCTGAAAAGTGCCAGAACAATTCAGTTACCACTTCCCAGTGCTTCTTTCAGTACTGCAGTACAATGCAAAGCTGACTCAACATACTGCTATTTCTCCTGTTGAGCACTACAAACGTGGCACCTCTAACAGACAGGCAGGCAAATCTCTGAGCTTAAGACACACTTACACTCAAATTACAGATTTGCTTAACTAATATTGATACCCACTTCCAGTGCATGTGCTCCTAAACTAAAGAAAACTGAAATCAGAAATGAAATGTTTTCCTGAAGCTTAGAAGTTAATGGCAAAAAAAAAAAGCAGTGGCTAACAATATGAACAAATATTAAATGGAGTCTTAAGTGAACATTTTGTATCTTCTGCTTCATTTAAAAAAAAATTGATACTTTATTTCATCAGTCAATTCCAATATCTGAATTTGTTCCTATTAATATAATTTCACTTTCCAATCTACTAGTGCCAAAGCCTTTACCTTACTCCTGTCTCTCAGCAAAGAGAACAGTTATCTTCTAGTACTCAGAAGACTAACGATCACAAAGGCCCACCTCGATACCAACAGATTTTGATCAATAGTGTTTTCCCTAGATCAGGAACGATGTACTGAAAAAGAGCGATATAAAAAATTTTTGGGGACCTGTTCATGCCCCAAAATAATTAATTTTGTGGGTTAAGCCAGATTGCTTCCAGGACTATCATTCCAGTATTTCTCACAAATACGAGATTTTAGCTAATACAGCAGTAGACTACGCTGGATCTGAAAAACTACTTTTATAAAAATACCCAGTAGATCCAAGTGCTCGTTTACATGCAAGAGACGAAAGCGATCCCTTCATACAAATTCTGATTCATGCTTTACAGTTCATAAATATGGAGGTAGAACTTCTGATCTGTTGTTAAAAAACAAACTCACTGATTAAAAAAAACCCAAACATAATCGCAATTTAACCAGGAAAAGAATATAAGGTATTAAACCTGAAGTGTCATGTTCTCTTACTGTTTATGAAAACAGATCCAAGAATCAAGCAATAAAACCAGCTAACTCTGGAATTAAATTGTCTGCTGTTCTCTCGTGTACAAGCAATAAGCACCAAACTTATACTTGATGGAGGTTTCTGATAGACCACTATACAGCAATAGAAAGAGCACATGAGCAAGAACCCTCTTGGAATGTTACAGAAACTACAATAAACTACAGAAAGTCTAAACAACGTAACGTAAAACAAGTACAAGTAAAACACTGCCAACACTGCAACCCTCTCAGACTCACTCTTTGGAGCTCCGTATTTACCAAAGTAAGTTAGAAGTTGAACAAAACTAGCCCTTAAAGCATGGAAATGTAGTCAGAGAGACTTGATTATCAGGACAGCAAAGTCAAAAAGACTTCAGTGGAAACAACACACGAGGCTTCACAATAAGCTTATAAAAGAAAAGGTATCATCACACAAGAAGTTTTCTCAGAGAAGATGGCATTGCACATCATACCCGAGTCTACATCATGATGGAAGCAAGCGATCCGAGGTACTTAATAAAGATTAATGGATTTTTAACACTCATAGGAAGAAAAAACCCATGAAGACTGATAAAAAAACCTAACCAAACAAATACGGCAGCTTGCCTTTAAAATCTATGGTTCATGCATATGAAGAGGACACTAGAGGGAGCCAAAGACAGCTAACTCAGATGCAATCCATTAGAGGAAGATTTACATGCTGGCAAAATTAGCATCCTGTGAAATAATTTCATTTGCTATTAACACCTCATCATCACCTTTGAAAAACGTCACTGTAGACACTGCTATCTTTTTCTAAAAGCACTGTAGTAGCTATATAAACACATAATATAGTTTGGTTAAGGATTTTGTAAAAGTTCCTAATACACACAAAGCCAAACTACAATCCGAATACATGCTTAATAATGAGCACACATTGAAGCTTAGACCCGTGATCAAAACAAATCCAAGAGACACACGGCACAAAACAGCATTTAAACTTGTTTTCTACCTTCCTCTAATTGATACACCTAGTAACAATGACTTGCTGTGCACGATTATCTGCCTCCATTTACTCTTCCTGTAACTGGCTTCTGGCTCTAACTTGCTGTGGATTTTAACAATATGCTCTGTTTATGCCTCTTGTGTGGCTATACTTCACTCAAAGTCATCTTTACATATTTCTGACTTTAGAACACTTGAAGGACTGCAATCAAATGTAATCAGCACATATATCAAGTGTGGTTTGGCTTCAAGGGAAAACGCTATAAAAACAGTTTTAACAGTCATGCAAAGTTATATAGATAAATTCATTGTTATACTATATACATACAAACACATGAAATATGCATGAAAATATCAGATATAAAATGCAGAATAATTCAAGTGATTCACTAGTTCATTTAAAATAACTATACAAATATTGTACAAATATAAAGGAATAATTATAGCAATTATTTCCTAAGGTCTCAAAGGACAGAAGCCAGCTAGTCATAATTAATATATTAATTCATACATAAGTTTCTTTGGTTAATCAATAAGTAACCTACACATAGGAATAATTCATTATTGATGGTTGGTTAAGTTATTGATAGTTTTAAGCATCTAAAAAAACCAAAACTGGAGTAGTGAAGTATATTCTTTGAATATTCTAAAATAATTAAGCATTCCTCACATAAGAGACATTACAATGTAAAAGAAAACATACAGTAAGAGCTGCTTGTTAGCTCACCCCTTTAAAGATCCACAGAACTAAATATTTAGACTTGTTTCCTGTAAGCTGCCAGGCAACGAGTTGCTCTACATTCCCATAATACAGCTGCTCAGCCTCAGCATCCAATTCACATCACACTTCAAAAAACGCATGAGAGAAGAGACTGGTCATGTTTAGTAATGCCCAAACTAACATTTAAACTTTGATATTGGGATTAACCTTCTGCAGAAGACACTACTTGCAATTTTTGCTTAATTAAAAATATTTGTACAGTTACCTGTTAAGGGTCGAGGGACCAATATACCTCG
>NW_010424779.1:0-9917 GCF_000710305.1 Buceros rhinoceros silvestris
GGCCATGAGCCCATGGCCCTGACAGAGTGAGCGTGGCATGAAGGACAGTCTGTCCCCATGGTCCAAGGAGGTCAGCAGGTTTGGGCCCCGGGAGCCTGCTGTTGGGTGGAGCAGTGAGGGTACGGGCTGGGCCTGCTGACATCTGTTTGCTCTGAAATAACTGCAGGAAACTGTGCAAATTTGGTTGTGCAGTTTGAGGACGCAGTCCTGAAAGTAAGTGTGTCCTTTGGGACGTGGAGCAAAAACTCCAGTCATGAGCCCAAAAAAAAAATTCAACAAGTGCTTCAGGACTACTCGTGAGGGAAGCTAAATCCATACCCACTGCTCCCGCTTCAGCCCAGCAAAGCTGCGTTTGCCTCCTTTTGCCACCCTGTGGGCTCTCTCGCTCCCGCTCTTATGTGCTGGGTTAATGGTTGGCCCTGATGATCTTAACCATCTCTTCCAGCTGAAATGATCTATGATTCTATGATGATTAAGCCAAGCAAAACACATAGGTCAGATTGACGTCAGTGAGATTAGCACCGATCATCCTGACCTTCAGAAGCACGGGGAAGTCTCGATTCTCAACATTCGAAGTAAGAATTGAGGAGGGAATCAAGCCCTCTCTCCCTGCGAAGAGACAAACATAAAACCAGAGCACTGCCTAATTAAAAATTTCTAGAACAGTGAGTTAGAGGTTCCCAAGGAAGGGGAAAAAAAAAAAAAGCTATGTGAGCATTATAGCCCTGGGGAGCTGAGGGTCATAAAATAAGCTAAGATGCCCTTAGGAGAGCGAAAACATGACTCAGAAGCATTGCAGTATATGAAAAATACTTTTGTTTAAACAGTTGAATCCCACAGGCAATGAATTACATTTCAGATTTCCCTTAACAACTTTTAACTTTGTTTTCAGCAAAAGTGAAAACCCCCACAAGTTGCCTGGTTAGTCCTTCTCCTTCACCTCTGCAGGGAACAGGCAGTCAAATACAGCTGCTCTCTGTGCCAGATTCCCAAGCTAATATTTTCAGAGGCAGAGGAATAAGGAATAACTTTGACCAGGTGATAACATGAAACAGAACTTTTCCTTCTGTATGTGTAATAGTGATCTCTGCTCTGCTCTGTTTGTCATATATGTGATTATGTAATAAACGTCTTTACAACCCATGATGCTTTCGACTTGCAGGGCAGAAAACCCACATGCCCTTGTGCAGGTACAGACCCACGGGAAGATACGTCAATGACCCTTTAAGAGTCCTCAGCACTGCTGTAACCCAATGTAAATGAATTCAGTCAAAGCACTGAGGCATTTACACGAGCGTTAGTGAAAAGCCTTGTGTACCCATTCAGTTTCCATATGATTCAGAGGGTCCTGGAATTTTCAAGCAGCCAGAGGTTAGGATGTTAGTACAGGGAGAGCAGTGATGGAAGTCAAAGGCTTATGATCTCCCAGGAAACAGTCAGCATTTCTCAGGGCCGAATCCTTTCAAAACCCGACACAGAAATCGCTTCTATGCTTTTCATTTTGGCAAACCTCTCAGATTGGCCTTGGTTACCATTCTTACAGTAACACAGTTCTCTTGCAGAACCCACAGGCCAGAAAAACTCGTACCCATATTGTTCATCGACAAAACCATGTGGTGGTGTCAGTTATAAGGCTTGGTAAAGAAAGACGTTGCTTTTGAAATCTTCTACTGCTGCTTTTTTGTTCCCGCTAGGGAAAACTATTATCTGCTTCAGCTGCTGCCTGAAAAATGGAATCACATCGTTTTCTGTCAGGGCCCGGGGGCATTCATAGCGTTACGGGCCCTGACCATCCTCACCTGGGTCCTTCCCTCACACCCTCCCTGGGCCCAGGAGCCCCGTTCCAGCTCAGCCCGCGGGTTTCAGCCCCTTCTGGAGCTGTGCTGTAGAGGGTGGTTCTCCAGTCAGCCACGGCCGTGCTTGCGCCTGGCTCTGGGTGGCTCTGACCCCAAACTGCAGACTCGCCTCCTGGTGCAGCTTTGGGTCTGCCTTCCCACTGCGGACGTGCCGAGCCTGCTCAGCGTGCTCCGCTGTGTTGGGTCCCCGTCCCTCCGCAGCGGAGCAGCCAGCCCTTGCTGCTCCCTGGTGCTTCCTGCATGAACAAGACCGCCGATCAGTAGAGAGCAAATTGTTCGGGTCCAAGAACTTACTTTCTTTGAAATAATAAAGGCCTTGCTAAACTTTGGACATGGATTTATTGTAATCTTCAAAAGTGAAAATTTTTTCAGCTTTATTGAAAACCGAGTGTTATTATCAAAATACTGGAGATTCAAAGAGACTGATTATTACCCTTCAGTAACTTTGGTCTCCAAGCAAGAAGAGAAGCATGTAAAAGATTTTTTATTTTTCCTCTTTAGTGTGTTCAGATATTAAGTAAAAATAAAACAGTAGAAACAAAGACAGACTGATTGATGCTAGATGTGAATATAGTCCTGTGGCTCCAGTTGTGGTCTTCTGGGTGTTTTTAGTATTTGCATTTCTGTGCAGTGCCCTGTAAGCATGTGTAGGACAAGAATCTGCAACGAGGAACGGCCTATGCTGCTGTTGAAAACAGCAGAACTTCAATTCACTCCAAAGGAAACAAGACAGAGCCTTGTCTGTCCAAGAACATCAGTGTCCGTGCCTGCACAGTGCTCGTCCTGGGGAGGTTTACGCCCTCCGTAAAGGGACCAGGACTGAGGTTTTATTTTGCTGTGTCATAATGAGGCGCATACACAAATTTTCTAAGCACAGTTCTCACGCTGAGTTATTTTAAAATATCTATTGAAAATACTGAAAAGACTTGTTTGCTTAATTGACCAACAGCCCTTTTCAGGTTGACATTAGGAACAAAGCCGAGGGATAATAAAAGGCCTCTTACCCTGTTTTTCTTCCAAGGTTGGTGCATTAGCAGCGCTGACAGTGTTGTAGCATGGTGGTGAGCTGTGTGGCAAGCTCTAAATGAGTTTTTTAATAGCTTGGAAAAGAGCTTGTAAAATTACTTTAAAGGAGAGCATCCCATTTTGGAGATTTCATAAATCTCATAATGTATCAGAAAAAGAAAGTCTGCTGTATCTACTAAGTAAAAAGCAGGATCTTTTTAGCTTTCACACCAGCTCTTCAATTATTTAGGTCCTCCAGATAGGCAATTCCGTACGGCAATTCTGAGGCCCGTTTTGTTACAGCTCCCAAAGCTGTCTGTTTAGAATTAGATAGCAACATCCGATGGTCACAGCTGTAGCCAGTGCTTAGCTTTAATCTTAATTTTTAGATATATACAATATTGTTTTTTAGAATTATCTGGCTTCAAGCACGAGGTTTGTACACAGAGGCTGTAGAATAAATTCTGTCTTCTCATCTGGACAATTTTGGCTTCTCTTGTAAGGCTGGCTGGGTTCAGGGCTTTGTTCCTGAGTTCTCAGGTCTTCAGGTGCTCATTTAATTTGCCTGCAGTGAGCTGGTCGTTAGGTCATGACGTGCTGAGCAGGATGGCCGGCTGTCTTTGAGACAGATCATGGCAATATTTGTTTCCAGCGATTAATCTTTCTATCTTGAACAGTTCTTTGAAATGATGGTTATGAAGCGAAGGATTTTTATTTAGGTGTCTGTAGAATCAGAACTTTTATGATAAAACTGGTTTCTATGTCTTGCTTTTTCTACCAACTTTAAGAATATTTGTAACTGACAGTGGACTGAGTCTATTTCTCAGACTAAAATGCTTTATTATAAAAAGGAAAATAAATGCTCTGGGAGCTTTCAAGAAAAGTCAGGTTTCAGTGTCTAGTTAAAATGATTGTGGTGTTTTCAGTCATGGGTCCTAAATACAACCATGGAAGTTGCTGATGTTCTTTGAACGTTGATTTGATTCGTTCTATTGTCTGATGCTTGATTTGCCTTTACAGGGTTTGATAGTATACAAAAGTGGAATGTAAACATACCTCATCCTCGTAATCACAGAATCTTTACAACTAGCACAGAGATTGGCAGCATAGGGGCTTCAGGCTGCTCTTTTCACCCTATTTAATTTGGGCTCCTGAGAAACAGCGACAAAACTCTTACTTCTGTGTTAGTATGAAAAGTAAAAGGTGAACGATAGCCAGAATTGTTCCCCCTCTTTACAAATAGCCCTTTTTCTTTTTTCCTGATTTTTTCTTTTCCTCCCTTTGAGAAGTCTGAATTGTTAATCCAATTCCTAGATAATAATCCTGTTAGTATTTACCCAGTTCATTCAGTTCCGTGATAGTAATTCTGGTTTAGGCTCAGATGGCGCATGAGAGGAGAATGAGGTCGAAGATTAAAGCAGGTAATCATGGCTGGCTCTAACGTGCGGCGGACAGAATCCGATGGGACAGCATATGAAGCTAATCTCGTCTGCAGCAAAATTTGATGCTTATAGCACAAATCATACCGTACCGCAGCAAATTCTTCCGTATGATGCTTATTTCTAAACTGATATTTATAATTTTTCTCCTTCATTGCTGAGCCAGATTTTTATGCTTGTGTGAATTTGGATGTCAAAGCAGTAAGTTCATAATTAAATTACCTCCTAGCCTGCAGAAATAAGGCAGGATGTAAGAGTAAGAAGCCATGTCCCTGCTTTCCTGCTTGCAGTAGAAGTTGTGAAATGGAACAGAGCAGTAGGGAGAGGATCAGAGGTCATCAGGAAGGGGAAGTGGAATGATTCAAACATGGAAGCAATATGAAAAGTAATTTGTATTTTACTTATGTGTTTAGTAACAGAAGTTGAATGAGAAATTTAATGAAATATTTGTGGCTCATTGGGGGAGGACGTACAACTTTTCATCTCTCGTGACAGGGTTGTAGATGTTGGGCTGAGCTCACCTGTGCTCTAAGTGGTGACAGTATCAAATGCCACGTGAACTTTTTGGTTTTCATTGCTTTCTTTTTTTTCTTCTCCATCGTAAAAGATCAGATGAGTAGCTCAATACAGCCCGATGAGTCTGAGCTCTGCAGTGCCTAGGAGAATGAGTGACCTGAAGCACTGACAATCCAAGCTTTTTATTGAAGTAGAGGTCTGATTTCCTGTAACTGCGTTATGTGTGAAGTGTTATGTTGTCTACGAGTGACCTTGGCGTTGCCCTGCATGACCAGCCTCTCTCTCTCTCTGATTAGAGTGTTTTTTCCAGCCCCCTCCAGTTCAGCTTCAGGCATTTGCTAAGTTAAAGGATTTACCAGATCATAGGACGAGGAGTTCAGGATGCAGCCTGGTTATTTACACAGTAAATGTTACTTCTTTCACAGTGAGTGTTTACAGGAGCGAGTGTAGGCTATCTGTTATGATCCTATGCAAATTTATTTAGTCTCTTGTATGCTAAAAACATTCATTAGTTTCAATAAAATAACAAAAGGATTGGGAAATTGAGAGATGTGATAATTGCTTTCCACAGCACGGAACTGAATATTCAGGAAACAAACTGTCTTAAAATCTTTTGCTTTATACTAGTGGCAATGAAAATAATGCTTTTATAGTGTTGTCTTCAACAACCTGATTTTTAATGTTGCTGGAGTTCTCTTGAGGAAATTATTTTTGAAAATAATCTGTTGGGATAGTTGTGGTGCTTGGACTCGGTTCTCTTGTTGCACTGACTTGCTCTGTGACATGGGAATATGCACGTGGTCTTATTTCATGACGTTACCAACAGTCTAATCAGGAGCGTGGTGCTTTAGCTGATACACTGAAGTGTTCACAATGTTTGTGCACAAAACCAAGAATACCAAAATTGCAAGGACGTTGAAGCTCATGATACCAAACTATTAATCTGTCAGCAGCCATAAAGACCTGTAAAAGCTCCGCTACCGTTGAGGTGTCTCCTCGTTACTCCCACAGTTATGCGCGTATGAGTCGCCAGTGAGAAAAAGTGATGCTTATTTTGATTATTTCTATTGTTTCTGTGCATTGACTACATACTATTCGGTTAGTTTAATAAAATTGCTACAACTATGGAATTAAATTAATCAATGTTTTGTCAGCCAGTTAATCTAGACTTTTCAAATGATGTTTACAAAGGAGCTATTACTGGTGAGCAGGGAATACATACAAATTAGCTTTGCTCTGCTGATCTCGCTGGGTTTACTCCCATAGTCAATGGAAGGAGGGAGGTCCTTCCAGAAAGAAACTAAATGTGTTCATCTCCTGCATTGACTGTAGAGAGACCCTGGGGTCTGTGGTCTATGTTACCCAAGGAAACTAGCCTGGCACTTATTCCCCTTATACCTTTGGGTCGCAGGGCAGAGACTTCATGTAACGTTCCTAATTACGACGAACAGGCCACAGTCAGGCCTCGCGGAGGGTGGGAAGAGCTGGCCCTAAGCTCCAGAGGAGACGGTGCCAGGGAGCCGGTGGAGACTGCTGAACTTGAGCAGCACTGGCGGTACAGATGGACCCATCAGCCAGGGCCCAGGGGGCACTGAAGTAGTTGTTACTAAACCTTTAACTATTTCTTGCGTAGTAGATTTGTTTTCCCTGCCAAGAACGGGTCTAGTTTACGTAGTAACAAAATGCATCTTGGCAATTAAAAGTGCCTTAGCGTGCTTACTTTCAGGAGTTGCAAATGATTTTATTATCAGTCTCGAGCAAATTTCCCCCTTCACAGAAGCTCGTTCAGAGCAGCAGATGATGGTGGCCTGTCCCTCTTTGCTGCATAGTTGCCAGAACGTTTTCCTTGAGGGCTGTGCTCCTGCTTTACAGTGACCAATGTTGAGGAGCAGCCCCGCACTCAGTAACACGGTGAGTGGGGCAAGGAGGTGGTTTTGGAACGGAGGAGGAAGCCTTCGTGTCAACAATGAACACGTTCACCAGTGAAGCAATCGCAATTCTTAAGCCTGAGCATGCATCTAACACCAGCAAACACTTGAACTGCAAATGAAACTGCGCAAAAATAAAGTAACGGTGAAAAGCAGACATGTCCGTGTCACCCAGTCCAAGGGCTACGCCCTCCGAGCAGGGAGCCCCGTCAGAGTTAAGCTTTGGCTGTGACCTGGTCCTTACTCCTAGGCCTGAATTTGGGAGCCTTGCTGCCCGTGGCTGATGCAGTTAACGTGTACTCAGGAGGCTTGGGAGCAGAAACTGGAATGTACACATCTCTGTCCAGTTTTGTGGGAGAAGACAGGGAGGAATGTTTTCTGAGTTCTCTGCTAACGTGTGAAACTGCTGTTATGCCGTTACTTGGCGATCTAAATGCTGCTGCAGTATAGTTCATAGTTTTCATTTAAACTTTTATTGATTACTGACCCCAAATAAATTACCCACAAACTGGAACACGAAAACCTCTGCTGTGCAGAGGTGTATTTCATTTAGCATGATGGTAAATAGAGTTATACAAGCGGGAGAAGACTCTCAGGGAGACTTGTCTGATGCTGCAGATGCTTTTGCAAATACTGTACCGGTGGCTGGTGAAATCTCCAAAGGATAGAAAAAAAACAAGTGAAGGCCACAACCTCAATTTACAGCATAACCAAATTAGAAATTGAGAGGATTTGGGGGGGAATGCAGCTCCTAGGAAGAAACTGTGTTTGCTGTTCCACTGTATCTCTGCCCTCGTAATCGAGCTGAGGATGTCCAGTGCCTCGGGTCTTCTTTTTACAACGGTTAGAGACTGGGGCTAATGACTGTTCTGAGATCAACACTGTGGCTAGGGTGTAGGATTTTAAACATGGGCGTGCACAGTCGCATGCTTACAACTGCTCATCAGGTGATGCTGAATGTGTACTTAATTCCTGTGACATGGTGGGTTCAAAGGACTTGGGTGTGTGCCAGTTATTTGCGTTGACAACTGAGCAATCGTCATTCCCGCCCGTGTCGTATTTCTATCCACCTGGAGTCCCCTGCCTCTGATGTGCATGGAGCAGTGTGCTCATACGCTCTGGTTATGTGATGAATAATACAGAAACTAGAAAATAATCTTATTCTACATGCTAATTGCTGTACTACTTGATGTTTTATTTAAAGTAGAGGCTTTTATCACCAGTTTAAGTTGAATTTGTATGGATTAACAAAGATCAGTATAGGAGTTTGTAAAAAAAGAACCATAATACTTTGTATAATATTCATTCAAGACAAGAAAACACTTAAAGATTAAGTTGCAGAATAACAATTAATTGTATGATTTTTTATAATTAATAGAACTGTACTTTTTATCTTCAAAATACTTAATAAGCAAATGTCTATGCTGTGGCTGGGTTGTAGGAAGAACAGCTGTATTTGTCACCTACATGATATTCTGGCTGGGATCAACAACGGCAAATCAAGATCCCTGTTAGGAAGCAGCGTGCTTCTGGAATCGCTAAACATCTCTGGAAGCAGCATTGGAGGTGCATAATTATTTGTGTGAAACAAAGGAAGAAAGGAGGCTCAGTACTCAGTGATTGTTTCGTGAACGTTTTGTTACTGTTTTTGTAATATTCTGGTTTCCTTCGTGAATTCATCACTCATGCTGTTTATTCCATGGTTCTGTCTTTTGTCATGGACACTAAGGAAGAGATCTGTCAGAGCAGAGGAATTCACTTGATGTTAGTTGGCTGGGTCATCCGTGTCACTGAACCAAGATGACGTAGGTGATCCTGTCTTTTTTTCTACTTGCTTTGTATACAAACTTCCTACTTTGTCTGCTGTTGCGCCTGCCTTAGTGAAGTATTTCTTTGAAACCCCTTTCCCATTTGATTTTTCTGCTTGCATCCTAATGAGACATGACAGGGGGTAGCAGACTGGTAAAGCATGAAGACCTGTAAATAAAGGAGCTGTTCCATCTTATTAAATTTGTCCAAAAATACAAAATTTGAGAGAAATGTTTCATATTCTATTAGATTATTTCCTTGCAGTCGCAGGTGTTTTGATGACAGTGTTTTAGATTTAGTGTGTTTTTAGTGTATTGAACATCATTCTCTTCCTATAGCTTTGTCAGTCACTCTTTAAGGGAACTAAAAGTTTCTTCTTTGGTTTTTTAGTGTTCCACAGATTAATATATTGTAAATGGGCTTATTTCTATGCCTCACATTAAGCTAGTTCTGTTTCATTGTTTTCTCAATTGCCACTGTAATTAAGACCCATAAGCCCATAGCAGAGAATAAAATAAGTAAAATAAAATAATAATTTAAAAAAAAATTTAAAGGAGAGAGCATCTATTTGGTTTCCTTCATAATAAATCACTTTAAACTCTTTCTGAAACAGCCACTACAGGGGAAATGATTAAGGAACTTGACAGCCTCTATGTAGTTTTGAAAAGAACATAAAGTTTTCAGACAGTAGTCTCATCAGGGATCCCGGCTGTAAACAGTCTGGAGTGTACCCACTTAATTACAGGAAAACCTGGCATGGTGCTCTGGGGAAGAATTAACAAATGCTAAACCTGCAGCCCACGCTGAAGTGGAATATTTAATCAAGTCAAAAGCTTCACTGCACCCTATAGCAAGCCAAGTTAAATCTAGGCTGTTAAATATTTTATTAGTGTTGATGTTCATTCTAGCCATGTATCAGATCACAGTAACACCACCACACGTATTTCTTTCACTTAGAGTGGAGGATGATGATATGTAATTTTCCTTGACACTTATGGTGGTTCCTGTGGAAAGTCTCAAGGAAAGGCCTCAAGGAGAGCTGCACTTGAGATATGAAGTGGCCCGGGCTGAGATGTTTTAAGATGGTCTGGATGCCATACAGGAAAGAACGATTCATAAGTGTGTTCCATTCTTCATTCCCTTTACACTGCTAGGCACCATTAAATACATTAATGTAAAAAAATGAGGGCATTGCAGTAAGTCACTGACACAGACTGTTTTTAGTCAAGCCCAAGGACACATCTAAAGAACAAATCTTTTCTTCCAAGCAAGCTCATGTATCTGAAAAATAGAGATTTCCTTGTATGACACTTGTGAAGCCAGTCGTATTATAATTATCTTTTTTAACCACTTCTAACACTCTT
>NW_010424779.1:10057-14668 GCF_000710305.1 Buceros rhinoceros silvestris
GGCAAAAAGGAAGTTTGTGCTGCAGTTTGGGTCAACACCTTTATTGGCTGTAAATTATTTGTTAGGTACTCGGTGGTTTGCGAGGATTGCACTGTAGAGCCACAATAAAAGCAGTTGTACAAGTAATGTGTCGTAAATACATTTTCCACACTTGTGAGATCTTCTGGGACATGCTTGGGTATTGTCGCGTGACTGTGTGCCATCGAGTTAAAGGATAGCTGTCTTCCTCCTGAAACGTTTATTTCAGAATGCACTAAATTCGAGTCGAAATATTTCTGGGCACTAATGGTTCTTACAAACCTGTCCTTGTCTTTGGCAGCTTACTACAGATAAGCTGTAAATGGAATGTTAATAGCTCTATTGTAAAAAGAGAGCCTGATTGAAGCAGCTTGCCAGAGGCCACATTACTATGTGTACTGTGATAGTGTACATCGATTCCCAGCGACTTTCCCAGTTTTCATGCCATCGACTCCAAGTAAACAGAAAGGCTTTAGAACTGCCAGTGAATTTGAATGTACAATTGATCTACAGAGAACAGAAAACAATGCAGACCTGGGTTGGCATTTTGCTATATCGTCTGAGGTTGTTCCCACCTGAGCCCCACTTTGGACTGGGGCCAAGAATTATCTCAGGACTTACTCTTCTGTCCACAGTTGTTTAATTTACTGAAGCAGAGAGCAGCTTGCCTTCTGTAGATGCAAATCAATAGTGTTTTATTATCTTCCTGTTTGATGCCTTCTGAAACCACCTTCTTGTTCCGTTGTTCTCAATAATGAAGCCTCCGATGTTGCTCCTTCACATGCTTGTAACCTTGTTGAACTTAAAATGACTTCTGATTTATTATGCTCTACAGAATAAGAGCAAATGCTGGGGGGAAAAAAAAGCCCAATTACTTCATCTTGATAATTTTGAGCATCACACTAAATACCCCTCTGACTTCTACCCTTCCAGGGATTAATTGTTGCAGTTACTGCTGCCCCTGAGGCATGTCCGCATCAAAAGTGTAGCTGAGTTTCCTGACTCCAAAACGGTTGTGTTTTGCAGTCCAAGTGATATCTAAATATAGAGCTCGTATAACTCCCATGAGTTCAGCCCCTTCATTGCATAACTATTGGCTCCTCTCTAATTTTATATTTGTTAATGCCAGAACTTGATAATTCCATTGCACTTCGAACCTTCTTTGTGTGGCCTTTGACACTTCATTGATTTCTTTGGTGGGTTTTTTCTTGTGTGCAGTTTAAATGACTGCGTAAATCACCAGTGTTGTGGAGAACGTTCTCCACAGCCCCATCGTTTGTGTTAGTGTCAGCTGGCTCTACGTGATCAGATATTGCCTGAGTTACTGTAATTAAGTGATAGACTTTTCGTATTGATTTACTCCTTCATAGTTTGAAAAATCATTTGTCTTTGTAGACAGGTTATATTGTTAGAGAGGGCCTACAGTGTTTACACCCTCTGAATACTTGGTGTATGCTTCTGAATGGTGTTGTGTAACATAAATACCATTCTGTTTATAAATAAAAGTCATTATTTCTGGAGGCTTTAAGGTAGATGAACAACTAAAACTTCCCTGTTGCATTTTCTCTCCTATTGGCTATCTTCATTAGAAAGCAAACACCTTTTCACTCAAATCTTTAATTTAAACACAGTTAATTCTGTGCGTGTGACCTGCTGAAGAGTATGTGTAAACTGAAGAGAAACAACCTTTTTCTGATGATACAAGTAAATACGGAGTGAGCAAAAAAATTGTAGTGAGCGGGTCATGATAAGCACATTCGGATGATTTTTAACAATAGGCCGTTGTGATGGGACAGAAATAAACTCAGCAGTTCTGTTTCCGTCTGAAGTAGGTAGTTAACCTTGTGTAGGTATCCTCTGAGTCTATGGGCCGATGCCCTTATTCGTTAATTTTAACCTCTCTTGTTTGTGATCAGATTTGCTTTTCCCCATGTTTTTTCATCCATGTAGGCATTGGGTAACTTGCCAGACTGATAGAATGTGCTCTGACACCTTTCGGTCACTGAAGAGCAGCACTGCTTGGCTTTACTGGGGAATAAATGCATGTTTATTGCTACAAGCTTGAGCTTTTCCTGCTACTCATAGGAAACCAGCACTGGGCTGCAAGCATGGCAGTCTCTCTGCTGATGGATAGCTGTGCTACAAAACTTTAAATTTAAAGGAAATGTTCTTCTAGAATGGGCATGCAGACGGGGATGGAATTGGTGAGCTGAAACCGATGGAAATGTTATTTTCCTGTTTCTACAGTTTGAAGGTAGCAAAAGCTGCTGCAACACGTGCAGGATGAATAGCCTGGATAATGTAATTCTACTCTTTTTATGTGTATGTGGAGAGAGTGCCTGTCTTGAGTATCTTGCAAGTGAAATCCTAAGATCAATAGCATTTACTTAGAAAGGGAGGAAAGGCTGCGTTAAAAATACTACCCAAAGACTTTCCCCTTAGATTTAGGGCCATGTGTTGACAGAGCAGAGAATGCCAGCCATACACAAAGCGGTCTGTGAGATGCTTCTATGGGGTGGTCAATAATGTGGAGTTATCTTTGTCCAACCCCGTAGACAGACTCGGGAAGTTCTTAAATGCTTTTCGTAATTAGACCCAAACAAATCGCTAAGGCAGAAGATGAGTACCTTAAAGTCATGAAAAGCTTGTGCAAACATCTACCTGGGCATGGACATTATTTCCCTGGATAAGTACTTGAAGGATAAGGCCTTGTAATCCTTTGGAACAGTTTTTCTCTGCCCATGCAAACGATTGACGGTTAATAATTTCACTGCTGTAGGTCGTTGTGATTCTCATGTGCTCATTTATGCAGAGGAAATAAGTTCCTGATAAGCAGGTTTGTATCTTTTATGAGCAAACACGGTGCTGGCTGAATTGTGATTTTTCTGTAAAAGTGTCATTTTGATCTATGAATCTTCACTGTAATGAGAGCAGAGAATAAAGCCACCACAAGAAAGAAACTAATGAAAACAAAATCCAGCTGTAATAAGAGACCAGTAAGAACAACAGGCTTTAGATAACTCTGGCTTCAAAAAGCTGACAGTTTAATTAAAATTCTTACTGGGAACACTAGGTAATAGAGCTTTAGTGTTTAATAGGAATATTTTGCAAAACAAGTGTGTGACTGTATTTCAAAATATAAATTAATTGGTTACCGGCTAGAAAAATGGCTGAGATTAGCAGGCATTTGTGCCATCATCCAGCACTGTTTGCTGTCTTGCCGTGCTGCAGGGGCAACGAGATGGGGGCCTGATTTTGCGTGAACAATCTTGTAAAATTGAGCTATTTCAATGTTTTGTTCAGGTTTTTGGGTGCCGCTGAAACAAGGCTGAAGCAATGCATACTTCTAGACAAGCCTAGAGCCTTATGTTGTGAAAGATATTGAGAAAAATATTAAGGAAAAAAGAGGAAATTAGGTTGTTTTACTCCTATTGACACAGGTGAAACATGCACATTGTCTTAAATGCTTTTAATAAAAATGGGCCGAGTTGCAGGAAGGATTCATGGGGAATGTAAAATGAAAACCTTTCCAAATAAGAATATTGATCATTTCCCTTCAAACCTCATAGGCAGTTGTTCCTAAGCTTATCTGTGCAGAGTTCATGCAAAGCCCGGAGTATGTCTTGCTTATCTCTTGCATGTTGTAGTACTTCAGAATACTGCATGACAATCATTTCTTTTACTCCACCATGAGCGAGTAAGAATTAATCCAGCTTTTACAGCTCGGCTGAAAGAACAGAGGCGAAGCGATTTGCTCAAGGTCATCCAGAAGATTATTGGCAGAGCCAGGATTAAAACTTACTTTTTAAATCCTAAAAGATGAGAATTTGTAACAGGGCTTGAAGGGGGGGTGGGGGGCGAGGCATTATGAATTTTAGCAAATTGAAGCACTTTATTGTAAGCTTGCTTCTCTCTGCAGCAAACCACGTAGCTATACCAGAAAAGAAATGTGATTTTTCTTCTCTTTTGGCTTTCCTCTTCAATTTATGGTACTTAAGATTAACTGTAAAGGCCAAACTCTTCAAAGCTTCCTTTCTTATACCTCTGGTAGGTAGGTCCCCTTGGAATTCATGTTGGCATAAATGGGGAATGCAAAAGCCGGAGTCTGATTCAAGACATATTTATGTATGCTTTATTTTTAACCTTCATATAAATTGCTACTGTAAGAAGATTAGAGTCAGTGTGGAAATTTGAGGGGTTTAAGAAGTGTCTATATGTCTCTTTTGATAATTTTAGTTGGCTCTCTGTCAAATAGAATTTGGTCCCGCTAGTGAACTGCTTCTAAACAAAATCTGACTAGCCCTAAAAAAAATTCCATCTCTCAAAGGGAAACATGGCACTAGTGAGATGTTGTTGTTGTGCTGCACGGGTTAATCGCCAGTGATTCTTCGGGTGATTACTAAAGTGTGTTGGCTTCTTCGTGTGCTGTAAAGCATGTTAAGGGATCAGGGAGCTAAAGGAGGGGAGAGTCTTAACTAGCACTCGTTGCCTCTGTTTTTACCCCTGGTTTTCTACAAAACTATCTATTGCCTGGTTCAGAGTTCAAGCAGAGTTCCATCTGATTAAAGCAAGAAACAGAAAAGCTGAAAGAGT
>NW_010424779.1:14772-31806 GCF_000710305.1 Buceros rhinoceros silvestris
TTAGGCAGTTGAGCATGCCAAATACTCCATAGTCTACAGAGGACTCTATCTGTGGCAGCATCCACAAAACAATGGTATTTGGGCTATTTTGTTTAAAAAATTCATTGCAGGTATTTCATGTTAAAAACACATTTAAGGTTCAAACTTTGAAACTCTCTGTAATAAATACTTATTGAGCAAACCTTGAGAACAGATTTCCTAATATGTCCACTTAAAATCTTTTTAAGCCAGACTCCTTTCGAGTGTTTATTCTTGTCAACAGCTTCATAATGCATTTTTGCCCTTTCTTGCCAGAAGAGCCCTGGAGGGCAGATCCTTCAACGTCGTTCTGAAAGTAAAGTTCCACTTTTGGTATGTTGTTACTAAGGGAATTCCTTGGGTTTTTTTCCTGCTGTGCCATGCCACAAAATTTTCCTTCTTAGGCAAACCAGAGGCAATATAAAGAGTTGTAAATATAACCCAGAAATCAAATGACCAGTTGGTAGCTCTTAGATCACGAACACCAGCGCTGTAAACTTTCCAATGGTGTGTGGCTGTTTCTAGCAGTAGCTCTCTTATCAAGCAGCTTGAGATGATTATTGCATGTTGGAGCCAGAGTTCAACCCGGACATTAAAACATCTATTTATTCACGGAACTTGTAGATCACAGTTGCCTTAAGGTGTTGCAATAATTCAGGAACCAATCCTGAAAGAATAAATATTTCTGTGCAAGTAAAGAGCGAGCTGCATGGAATGTGTGTTTGTCAATAGCTTCAATTTACTGTGATCAAATACTTAAGGCTTTCATAAAGCGAACCCCAGGAGGAACAATTCATCTTCAGTCGGGTCTTTTGGTTATAATTTTGTGTGTATAAACTCTATTAGTTCACAAATATAATAGGATCAGCAAAGCTTGATGATCCCAATAACTTCCTGGGGATTCCACAACAACAATCTAATTAAAGGGGGAGGTGATTTGAGGATTTGGCATGAAAATAGTGGAATGCAGAGTGAGCTGAATCTGTAAATTTTTGAACAATGTATTATTGCAACTTGCTGGACTTGAGCAGACATCACAGCCCATCTGGCATTGCCAGAGGGACCTTGTTTTCTTTCTTTTAACTGATTAAAATAGCAGCTCGAGGCTCAGCCAGGTTGTCCAGCTGGGCAGGGATGAAGACAGAAAAGTGTTTCTCTAATTGTGGATGGGACATTCTGGGCATGTTCTTCTTGAAGCACTTGTGAACCACAGCAAACTGGGAAGTGCTATACAAATCACCAAGTCTCTCAAAAAATATTTATTGCATTTATGACATTTAACCATAGGTGATAATGAGTCTGTATTTGTTGAACTCTGAAAGTTCAAGCTCCAGTAAAAACCAATCTGTATCCAAGCCCCAGTAAAAACCAACCTGGATCACGTATTGTTGCACAGAAGCCAAGGCATCCTATTGAGACCTGCTTGTGCTTAATGTGGCAGAACTTTGCAACTACAGAGCTTGAATGGACCGTGCTGCAACTTTTCAGCTGCCCATGATCTGTCGAAATGGTTTCATAGTAGAGGAATGATTTCCTGAGTTCTGGAAACAGTCAAATTGAGGAGCCAGCAATAAAACTTAAATCTCAACAATTCTTTAAATGTCTTGGTTCTCTGATTCCTACTTGGAACAGAAGCACTTTTTAATCTTAGAAAAATTTTGGACAGAATGTAAGAAAATAAGTCTACTGAAACATTTAACTGCACCAAGAGCTGCATTTGTTGGCCAGTTTACTTATGTAAACTTTACTTAATTTATGTGCTCATTTACAAGCCTTCTTTTCCCCACCTTTTTAAGAGAAGGAGAGCCTCTCTGTCCTTGTAAATCTGTGACATGTGTTTGCAAAATGTATATCCAAAATAGGATGGAGATCTTAACAAAAGAATAAAGAAAAGGTGGCAAAAAGACTAAAAAGAAAAAAGGTTCTGCAATCAGGGACTTGTCAATAGCATCGTGCAAACTAAATTTAACAGCTAATTTACTGGTGACAGAAATATAATCCATATAATTTATGCATCTAATATAATCTGTCATTTGTGCTTAAGGAGGAGAGCAAGGCAGCATCTAATAAAATGTAGAAGAAAAATGAGTTTGTAAGGTGAGTGACAGAAATGTTCATTACCTCAATTCTTTCCTGTGGTGTTCCTCCCTTTTTCAGCCAGGAATCTTAAAAATTTGATCCTTATGAAGTACTTTAAAGGACACCTTCCCCCCCACCCCCACCCCCGCCCCTTTCTTGTCAAAACTTAAAGTTGTTTCAGTTTAAAACCAATCAAAGAAGAAACAGAAGATTCTGACTTCATCCCTGTCCAAAGAGAGCAAAGGGAAAAGAGGCCAGGGGCTGTTTCAGAGATGAAAGACATGTGTAAGTTAATTTGAAATCACCATCAATCTTTCCAGATCATGTCCAGGCTATGTATTAGATACACATGGGCGAGCAAAAGAGGTTAGTACGTTCTGCAGTCTGCACCAGATGAGAGGAAATCCAAAAGACAAATGCGCGATACTAGAAAAAATAAATTCATTTTAGAATAATATTAGCATTGCAGCTGAAAGTACAAAGCAGGAGTGAAGAAACTGGGGGGACATTGAAAAATTACTTGAAGTAAAACCTGAGAGAGATTCTGGCCTCAAGTTCAAGGTGTATTTCTCTGTTGCTTTGGTAGATGGCATATAGCGAATAGTGATGCCAAAGTCCTACAGAAGTTGTGGTACAGAGCAGCGTCCCATCTGTTGTAGCAGTTCGAGCTGTCACAGACTTCTCACGCTAATCCCAGCGTAGGTCAGAGGTCTTGATATCAAGACACTGACTTCAGGGCACTGGGTGTAGGTAGCCAAGAAGGAAGATGGCTGTAAGAGTACCTCTGTAACTCTTGGTTTGACTAACACGCTTCCTGTTGCACTGGCGTTTGGGGTTTTGCTTGCTGTAGGGTTTTGGAGGAGCAGGAGAAGGCAGCATGCAGCAGTCTTACAAAGCTGGATTCTGTAGTTAGGAGGAATTTGAAGATTGTTAATGTCATGGCTGAGGGAAGACATGACTCCTCCAGTTAAGTGCATGTTAATAACAATATAAAATAAGAAGCTTCTCTACACAATTGTAGGAAGGGAACTGTCTGAAAAATAAAAATCTGGTGTAAAATCCTTCTTGCTGTGACAGGCATTAGTTCCTGTAAAAGTGTTTTCTATTTATTACATGTTGGCATTTGGGAGTTCAGCGATACTACAGTACAGTGCAAACAATGTGATGCTTATGTGATGTGATAAACAGTTATCCACAGGCGTTTTTCTATGGGATTAAGAGATGCTGTTGATCTGCAAATGGAAAAATATTGTGTTTGTGGAATAGACAATGGAGCAACCAACCTATTACTTCTGGCTTTTTGTTTTGTAATCCTGTGATTTTATTCTTTTGAAGGAAAAGGCTGGCTCCTTTCAAATTGTATCTCTGGCATTTAACAACAACATGTAGTGAAGAAAGCGTATTGTCTATAGGCTGTTCTTGTAGAGACACGGAAACTCAGAACTTGCTTAGCTGTTTTTAAAACCAGTACTTCTAGTTAAGTACTTGTTCAGTTTTTTAATGGTTCAACCACTCGAATCTTTAAGCTTGAATAAGTAGTTCCAACTTTAATCGCTTTTATTTGAAATACAAGGAGCAAACTGGTGACACCGTCTCAGCAGCATAACTGCTGGGTATATTCCTTCACACAGCTCCAGTTCAGATGTTCCTCTGGCAAAAGCATTGCTCTAGGTCCGTGCAATACCTGGTTTTCTACCACTGTACTCTGTCCTTGTGTAGGCTCTTTTAATACATGTTCCTGTAAAGGCATCGCTCTCGAACTGAATTCACACCCATCTTATTGGCCATTAATCTCAGACTGTCATTAAATGGTCGTGTATTTATCAACATGGTGATTAGAATGCTCAGGGGGTTTGGGGGCTATTCACTTATAAAGACAAGCACCAGCTGCTTCAGAGCTGGGGATCCAAATAAGCAGCAGCAGGAGCAGGAGATAAAAGTGGTGGCACGTACAGTCCAGTTGTCACTACTCAAAACCTTCTGAAGGGTCTCGAGAACAAGTCTTATTAGGAGTGGCTGAAGGAACTGGGGTTGTTCAGTCTGGAGAAAAGGAGGCTGAAGGGAGACTTTATTGCTCTCGAAAACTACCTAAAAGGAGGTTGTAGAGAGGTGGAGGTTGGTCTCTTCTCCCATGAGACAAGTGACTGGATGAGAGGAAATGGCCAGGGGAGATCTAGGTTAGAAAAACTTCTTTACAGAGAGGGGTGTGAAGCACTGGAACAGGCTGCCCAGGGAGGAGGTGGAGTCCCCATCCCTGGAGGGGTTTAAAAGCCGTGTAGATGTGGTGCTGAGGGACATGGTTCAGGGACCCTGGCAGTGCAGGATGAACGGTTAAAGGTCTCTTACAACCAGACGATTCTATGATTCCCAAAAGATCGTTTTCTCACAAGAAAAAAGTTTTGCCAAAAAATGGAAACTTTCCACAAGTCCAAACAGCTACATTTTACTGAAGCTGGTGAAAGAGAAGTCAAAATGAGTTATTTCAATAAATGTCACAACATTTCTGGAAGATAAATTCTAGGGTTTTTTCCAAGTGTGTTTATTTTTATACTGTGTATTTTAAAATATAATACTGAAACCAAATGTCTCTCTTGACTCAAAATACCTAACGTGTCAGTTTTACAGGAAACTCTAAGTGGCAAATTTAGAGGAGAATTGGGATGAAAATTGCTTTAAAAATGGAAGGTTTTGGTGGCTTTGACCAGGGCTAAAAAATCAGAATATCTTGCACTGCCATACCAGGCTCCTCTGGTGTTAGTGCTATTTTGGGGTGAAAATCACATCTTGGATGTATGCAAGGACAAAGGTATTAAAAAAAAAAAAAAGTCAAGCAGGAAGAGATGAAGAGACCAAGTGATATATTGCTAAACAGAGTAAGGTTGAAAGGATAAAGTCAGTCATGCAGGACAACTAGAGTAAAGCTAGAGGGAAAAGATGCAAAGGGTGGCTGGAACAGCCAGTGATGTGAGATAAAGAACATTTAGCAAGTCCGACTGATAGCAGTGTGAGAAAGCCATTGCTTTTAGGTCTTATTTTGGGGGAAAATCATATCTTGGATGTATGCAAAGACAAAAGTATTAAAAAAAAAAAAAAAGTCAAGCAGGAAGAGATGAAGAGACCAAGTGATATATTGCTAAACAGAGTAAGGTTGAAAGGATAAAGTCAGTCATGCAGGACAACTAGAGTAAAGCTAGAGGGAAAAGATGCAAAGGGTGGCTGGAACAGCCAGTGATGTGAGATAAAGAACATTTAGCAAGTCCGACTGATAGCAGTGTGAGAAAGCCATTGCTTTTTCTGTCTTTAGTCTTTTGTCTCCATTTTGGAAGCTTTCTCACTTCTAAACCTCAAGCCCGAACATTTTATCATGGTGTATAATACCATCCACTTAAGTACTTAATATTTTAAAGTCACCGAACCACGAACTAATACAAACCCATATATTTTGATTTTTAAAGTCTCTGCAAAATATCTTGTTCTTGACCTAATAAAAAGGATGAGCTCATATCTTGCTGTTTCATCAGGTTAAACCTTTAAACGCAGATTGCCAGGTTTGTCGCAGTCGTTGCCAGTGAGCATTTAGTATGTCTGAGGTGAATTAAGTGCGCACAACAGGAACAGATTAAGCTTTATGAAGGAAAGTGAGGCTGTAGGTGAAGTCAGAGCTCCCCTGCGCCCTTTTCATGAGTGACTGCCAAAGCTTTGCTGTCTGTACTTGCTGTAATCCGCGTCATTGATGCCGTGCTAATCACACCAGCAAGGGAATAGCTTTTGCATGGCCAAGTACATTAGACACCAAAATGCTTCAGGTTAATTTTAAATGCGAGTTTGGTTACAGATCATAGAGAAGAATGTGCATGGATACAGTTTCATCAAGATGACTTCTTCAGTTTAGGCTTCCTTGGATTGGATGAAGCTAAATACTGCACAGAAAATTCTAGTAAAAAGTCCTATTTATTTCATAGATTTTCTGTGAAGCTCTTTGTTTTGCATACAGTAAAAAAAAGACAGGGAAGATCAAGTGAAAATGCCACCAATCTGCACTGTGAAGTTAGTTGAATCATCAGTTGAATTTCCACTTCTTTACATTTCTGATGTGCACGTTGGATAAAAAATAATATATATGTATTTTCTTAGTGCTCAGCTGAAATGGGATCACACTGAGGTAGAATCGCTTCTGATTGGACAAGCACATGCTGGTAATGGAAGTCTTGGGAAAACACGAGCTGCTGTACACAATTTTATCACTGATGATTCAGCTTAAACATGGCTGCGCAAACAGAACAATCTCTGGTTTGAGACTTCCAGGAGAAAAGCACAGTGGAGTGAAACTCTTTAAACAAAACCATCACCAGGGAAAAAAAAAAACCAAGGATTTTTTCCCATTCTTTTCATTTTCAGATAGCCAATATCAAAGTCAACTGATGATTTGGTTTTCAGTAGAAGGATAGTCATGTACCCAGAACTGACTTTTGAGTCTGAACTGTCACAAGCTGTTTATTCTTCAGTTCTCAGGTCTAGTTCTTTATACTTCTTTGAAAAAATTGCATCATCAGGGAATGATGAAATGGTGGTAAATGATGGTTGGGCTGCTAGGATTCAGGTCAGGAACTGCTACTGATTGGGGCAGGGGAGAATGACATGCAAAGTCCATGTGAGAAAATCACGACATTTTCCAGGTGAAGTTTCACTGACCTCTCCTGAAAAAGTGAAACCTTCTTAAGGCAGATCTGATTTGGTCCAAAAATCATGTTTTCACTGCCAGCTCAAGTCCCATTAGGCTTCCAAATTCAAAAGGAGCAGGTATTGGAAATGCAGATACAGTCAAGTTTCTTGTGGAGGTTTGGAACTGAAGGCAATAGACTCTGCCTTGATTTAGCATAATATGCCATGTTCGTGAGACCTGTCTCTGAAAGGGCTGGTTACTAAGCAGTTGCCTCAATGATCATAATGTTCGGGAGATTAAAAGACAAATAAAAATAAAAATATCCCTGAGAGAGCTAGGGAAGTGAAGCCAAGTGAGTTTTAAAAGGCTTGCCTCACGATTGCTCTAATTTTGTAGAAAGTGCCATACCTAATACAAAAGCTGTCTTGTATTCCATTTACATAAAATGTTTTAGTACCAGACCAAGAGAATTATAATTTCTCCCTCCAGAGGATAGTAATCTCGCAACAAAAGAAGATATAATGGGTAGAAATAGTGGTACTAAGCTACCAAAAAAACCGCCTAAATAATCCACTTTTGTCACCTAAGCGTAAAAGGGGAGAAACAACTGTTACAGTAATTGTATTCGTATGAGAAATACAGCTCCCAGTCACACATTTCCTTCCTTTCCAACTGGTGGGAAGTCCACGAGCTACACTGCATTTGCTACAGATTGTTTCCTCTGAACAAATACTCAGAACTCTTCAAGAAGAAAGTTTTACTCACCAGTTGGAAGAGATGCTCTGTGCAGTCACGCCATAATGGCCCGCTCTCACTCTTTGCAGTCAGTCTCTGGGAACCTTGTAAAGGAGATTATACTCTCGCTTCTTATGGTCGTCTCTAAACAGCACCCCCAGTAGGTTGTGGTTCTGCACTGCTGGTTTTTGCAAACATGTCTGAACAGTCTCACTCACAGGGATGGGTTTGTTGTCTCTGGAATCTGAACTGTGTCCAGCAGTGCCGACCTGGGAAATGTCTCTAACTGCTCCGGTGAGGCTCAGAGACTGCACCATCTCCTCATTGCTGATGAGCCTCTAGGAAAATCTGCTGTCACAACAGCTGCCCAGGCAGCTCCGAGGTGAACAGAAGCACCCAAGAACCTTGGTGCAATCGCAGATTCGGGGTCTGCAGCCTGAAATCCCAGTGTCTGAGGTGTGGAACCTGGATTTTCAGTGCAGCACTGTGCATGAGCCTTTCAACTTCTGCACTAGCGAGGCCCAGGCTCACTCATTTTGGAAAGAGTTTTGTGTCTCGAAGCAGAGAGAAGGTGGTCATTCTCTGGTGGTCATTTGGTTTGCTCTTCTACTTTTCCAAAGTTAAGGCCCTTTCCCGGTTTTACGTGCCAAACCTTTCATGTTCGAGGATTGAGTAACAAAGCAGTATCTTTAAATTTGTATTAATGTATCAAGGCTGCAAAGAGAATGAGGCAGCAGAGATCCCACTTCCTCTGGTTTTTCTTCACTGTTGCTTGGCAAAGCAAAGCTGCATTTGTTACCTTTTGGAGCAATACATTTTGTGGTTGGTATGTGATAGATGGCTCCAGACAGCACAGCACATTTTCCTTTCCTGAGGTTTTCTGATGTGTGTGTCTGTACTTAAAGGGAGAGGGGAGTTACCTGCAACTGTAAGGAAGGAAACTAGGGGATGTGAGTAAGGCATCTTTCTGTCTTGAAATTAAAGTGAGAGAAAGAGCAAAAAAAGAAATAGTAAGTACATATTAGAATTTACATTCTGGTTTAACAGTAAAGCACCCAGATGAGGGAAATCTCCTGGCACTCTAGGTAAACATATGCAAACTGCCATTTAAAAGACTCGGTTGTCTTTTGTTGACAATGTAATCTTCTTTAATTGACAATCAGAGTTACACTTAAAAAACCCATCCGAGTACACTTACCTCTCCTCAAATCTATCACTGTGATAAAAGCTATCAAAACAATGGCAGAAATAGTTATATTTGGTTCTTCACGTCTAATTATTTCTACAGATCTAAATTGCTTTGTCTAACTGGAAGAGGCAGTGTTTTCTAGTTTGTGGCGTTTTTTCCCTCCCAAACAGTCCCCGACGTCCCGGTAGCGGTAGATTTCTCCCACTTTGCTTTGTAAGCAGAATGAAAACATGGTAATACAGAATCCCGAAAGTTTAGTAGCAGCATGAGATGTCTTGTTCCTTTGATGCTCTCTCTTTTCACATATTTATCATTTCTTGTAAGGAGAATATTCCAATGCGCTTTGACTGCTCTGTGTGGATCAATGGTTTCTGTGTAGGAAAACAAGTATCAAAGCCCCAGACCGGACTGATCTTAGGCCTGAGGAATGCCAGAATGATTAGAGATAGATTTCATAACACTGTATGGGTTTATGGATGTCACTTCTCAGCTCTGGTTGTCAGTAGACAACTAGGGTTTAAATATGTAGTAGAGAACACTGATTTCCTTTTTTCTTTTTTGTTATTAAGGGAGGAAGGTTCAAAAGAAATCCTGACTCAAAGCTGATGTTCTTTGTATGATAAGTATGGGCAAGTGGAACCACTGCACTGGAATCAGTGATTGTTGACCCAAATGCATAATGAAATCTAAATGATTGCTTGTTTTAAAAGCATGTATATGAGGCTTTGTTTTTCATAAGTCAGATGTTGTCACTTAGTTGTTTTTACATCCTCGAAAAACTGTCTTGTCAGTGACAGATAATGCTTGTTAATACTGAACGCATTAGCTGTTGATGTTAAAAAAATACTTGGCTGCCTTTGGACTAATTTTGCAGTGCGGACTAGAGATGGCTTGTTTCTGCTGTCCTGACTGTTAGTTTACAGATAAATGGTTCACTTCCTATATCTGCTCCCAATTGGTAAGTCAAAGCTGGAGAGGTAATAACAATAAGAAAATTGCAAGGTAGCTTTAATCCTAATGTATAGGAACAAATTTTTTGTGACTCTCGTAAAAATTGAGATTGAGCCAAATTAATTCTTTTCCTTCTGAATTTGCAGTTGCAAGTTCACTGCTTAGTGCATAGAGGGAGATGATACTCTTTTATGTGTAATGGTGTTTCATTAGCGTCCCTATTTATCCAAATTATGCTTTTACTATTATAGAACTGTTATGTTTATATTTACATTTTATAGTCTTATTTTTACTTAAGAGAATAACTTGAAAACATTCCACAGATGTAGCAGCAATGAAAACCTGCCACAATCCAGTGAGAAAGTGCTTAGTTAGTAAATGTCATTTAATCAAAACCATTCAGACTGTTGGGGAAAAAAAAACACTTTTATGGTAATTGCATTGAAATAAAGGATATACTGCTGTTTCTCAACTGGTGTGCAACTGGAGAGCCAGTGTTTGTGCTTCCAGTAGCCTTAATGGGTGGGTCAGTGTCTGGAAATGGCTAAGGGCTCTGAAAGAATATTTTAGTTAATATAACTATAAAACATCTGCCATCAGCGGAGACAGCAGAAAACTGACTTGGTGGAGTATTCCACCCTGTGCCTGGAGAAGTACTTTGTTGGTACCATCAGCAATAGGCTTCAGGATGGAGGGGGAAAAAAAAATAATGTGCAATCCTGTGGAGTAAAAGCAAATATCGAAATATGGAACACAAGTCAGAGGAAAACCTTGTCTCCTAATGTTAGATGAATCAGTCAGGTATCAGCATTTGCAAATAAAATACCCCAAAGTTGTGTTCTTTTTCTCTGGGTACCGTTACTTCCCGCTTCAGAAAGCTGGTTGTTTTTCAGCACTAACTTAGCATGAACGCTGGCTTGAACGGCCTTGCCGCAGGGCTTCTTGCTGGGTACTCGATTCCCTGTTCTTGCCCAGCACTCCAAGACTTGCATGGGCCATTCCAGTCATTTTTTTTTAAAAAAAGCTCTTGAATCATCAAATAGTTTGGGTTGGAAGGGACCTCAAAAAGTCGTCTAGTGCAACCCCCAGGACACCACACAGATTTGTCTCTTTAGTGTGCAGTGTTTGAACTGACTCTTCAGTTCAGGCTAATGGAAGTGTTAGACGATGCTGAGATTGCCCAGTCACGATTACTCCAGTTAAATATCCCAGTTTTAAACCACCCAGCATAGCCTCAGTGCTAGGTACAAGGTCAATTATCATATTTTTTAACCAATATGAGGAAGACTGTGCGCCGCTGAAATCCTGCTGGATTTCAGGCCCGTGATTTGGAGATAAAGCAGAGGCTTGACCACAGAACACTGAGTCTGTACCTGAGTTACGGGGTCAAGGTTTGCAAACTCTTTCTGTGCAGGACACCCACGTATCCAGGTTTCCTACTAGCAGAGCTTCTGAGGTGGGGTGGTCTGAACTTCTGCACGAGGGGTTTGACCCTGGTTTACAGAGGAGGGAAACAAGCTTTGGGAACCTCACTGCCTGCCTTTAGGATTACACTTCCTGTTTGGGGGAGCAACGTGTCCATGGTCGTTTCACATCAAACTGGTGTAATTCCATAAATTTTTTCCTTGGCTCTGTTCCTGCTGCTCAAAGATATCTCACTTCAACCAGCGAAGGTGTTAAAGAAAACTGTCCTCTCTAACGACTTTAAGGATTTTACCTGTGTTTAGAGCAAGACGAGTAAAGGTCGTGTTGCTTAACAAAATAGTTAGGAATTTAGGCATTTATCTTGCAAGTCCTCCATGTTCTAATTCATATGGAGGGAGAAATCTGGAAGTATTAATTGATATGTCTAATTAATTTCACAACATCTACAGATAAATTCCAAACTATGAATGTTGGCCAAACTACCCATTTGGGATGTCAGACTTTTCTGTGTCATTTGTTGCTGAATTCAGTAGGTCTTTGTTTTATATTTTGTCTTGCTGAGTCTTTTTAAAGAAAGGTGAAAGCTGAAAAGTGCATTTTAAAAACATATCTCAAATTAAATATCATTCTCAACAGCTCTGGGGTTCACAAATATTTTCAGAAAAACCAATATCTATTAGAAAATATTTAAACAGACATTACAAATGTAAGTATGGAAAGAATTAATTTGCAATACTTAATCATAAAGGCATTTGCAAATTGCTTCCTACATTACCCCACTACTCATTGTTATTTGTTCTTTTTCCACTGGAGCAGACTAAAACCTTCTTTCCAGCTACTTGCTCCTCTTATCTCATGAAATGAATTGTTCTCCCCCTATAGCACCCACGATCAATGCAAATATACTTTGATTTTTTTCACAAAGCAATTACCCATAAATACCAGAGTTCATTGCTGGGTTAGTACATGTTGTACTGCTGATTTAAAATTGGAGGACTCACTTGTAAACACTTTCTTCCTGCATTAGTGTTTAGTAGTTGAACGATGCAATGCTCCGGTATCAGTTTATTTCCAAATGCAGTTAAATGCTTGAATCCCCCACCTGAACATAAGAAACCCCTTTCCCAATTTTTCATGTATCCGGCACTTCTTTGGATGTGTTTTGTGTTGTGAGGTCTCTTAAAAACAATGGAAAGTTTTCCCACTTTTTGAGGAACTTGACTTAAATTCAGAAATCCTGGCGAGGATGTTACAAAAATCAGATAGCATCACGGCGTATCTTGGTGCACAGTAAAACCAAGGGCTTGCTTGTCAGCCGTGAAGGAAATAGAGCTTATTCTACTAAATCAACACAGGTGAATGAGTTCCTGGAAACTCAACATGGACAAGGTTTGACTTACCAATTTTTGGACTTTTCACCTCAGAATTATGGTATGTTTTTATTCCTGGATCAGCTTCCTATTAATCACTTTTTACAGTCAGAATTTCCTGACCCTTATGACAACAGCTAGGAAGAACAGTTATTAATGATTTATTCTGGGTTCCAGCACAGTCAGCACATGGTGCTTAACCACCGTGTATTTATTTGGAAAGACTTTGAAATGTGACACACTAGATCATTCCTACAGGCTCAGTGAGGTGAGGAAGTGGCCATTTACTCACTTTTATTTACCCCTAAACTTGTCTGTTTGGTGTGGCAGGCCTGGCAGCACACATAGCTACAAGCTATATTGCCCAGATAAGAAGCTCCCTTGGTTTAATATTTACCCTTGACTTGTCTGCTACAAGAAACTCCTCCAGGTTTAAGGAAAAGAGTTTCTCTCCGTGATCTAACTCCAGTAACACTTTGGAAACCTTTTCTGAGGGATACATCTCCCAGGATGTAGAAGTTGCTTAGATTCTGATGTAAGCTTTTCCTGTGATTCAGATTTATATGAAACCTTGTAATTGAGGCTTGGTCCCACATGTTTTAGCGTTCCTAATGCTTGGCGCTGAAAGTAGAGGCTTTCTCCTCCCTTTTTAAAAAATGCTCTTCACTTCATGCATAGACTTTCCCTCCTCAGAATGTTGGGTGGTTTTTAGAATTAGGTATGGTTGGTACATGTGGCTGAAACCGGATGAATCTTTTCAGAAGAATATACTCAGTGCTAATGGTATGACCTGTGTCTGGAGTACTTTTTTGTCTTTGTTTGTGTGATTATGAAAAGTTCAAAGGTAATTTCACCAGCTTGCATCCAAATGACTCAACATCGTTAAATGTTCGACCACCCACTGTGATTTAGCATCATAATCAGTTTAAGAATATTCTATATTGAAAAATGATTAAACATTTCCCATATCCAGCTCCCCAGGGTTTTCCAGGGCTTTTACACTTTTGCAAGAATAAAGCTTTACTAAAACACTGAGGGGTTTTTTGATTAAAAAAAAAAAACCACCAAACAAAACCAGCCTAGAAATGTGTGCTGTTGTCCTAATAATTGCTTTATATTTTAAGTAGGCATTTTTCTTTAGCTAACCTTCTGCTATGGACATTAAAATAAATTTCAGAGGAAAACATCTTTAGTGATGGTGGCATCACAGTGCTCTGAGCATTAATCTGCTGCATTACCTGAAGGAGCAACACTTATTGATGGGCCACATTTCCCACAGAACATTTTTCTAAGTAGTGTTGGCCAAGTAGTATTGGCAAGAGCAGCAGCTGCAAGAGTTGCATCAGTGCCAAATCACCAACAAGTCATTATTAATGACATGCTACTGCATCAGATTTCATTAATTCCAGATTTTTTTCACTTTGCATGAAAAGATACTGGTGTTGGTCTGAGCATGATCCTGGAAGTTGCGATAGATGCTACTCTCAAAACATTACTGTCAACAGCACTTTGCAGAATTCATTCTCTGTATTATCCTAGTGACTAATAAATGTTCACTCTTCTGTAAAATGAAGATACTTTCTCAACGCTCACTTTACTGAGAACTAATATTTGGGCTTTTTGAAGTGAGAAGCTTATCAAGTTTTTGACCTGGCGTTGCATACAACCCTTTGAAAGCTGCATTTGGCAGAGCTGTAGCAAAGTGTGGTGTGTGCCAGAAGTGATTGCTTTTGGTTTGGGGTAGCGATAAGACAGCTCTGAAATCCAGCAGCTGAGACAAAACCCACGATGACCTTATGCTTCAATTCAATGATGATAAAGTTTCATATGTTATGAGAATAATTTCCTTTGATATTAGAGTTAGCCTGGGTAATAAGTTAATGTGGGAAATGTCTCTCTAGGTTTTTCCTTATTTGTGGTGTATGTAAAAAAAAAAATACCCAGGAATAGCCAGGATGGTGTTGGGCTTCTCTTCTCCAGAGATAATAAGGTGAAAAACCCCTTTTTTGTTTAGCCCCTTGTTTGGTTAACAGGTCCCAGGAGGTGTCTGTAGAACATCTATATTGTCTGATATGAATTGTGGGTAAGAGGAGAAGAAATATGAAGATGGTATCAAATAGAAGTTTCTGGAAAACTGGGTCTGTTGTTCGCCTCAGCCTCTGGCTGGCTGCCTGGAGAAATGAAGCCTTTTTATGATGGCAATCACCTACTTGAGGAGATTATTGATCAATGGCCCTTAATGTCTTGTGTAATGAGCTCGTGAGCAGTAATTGTTTCGGTAGGGAATTTTATTTGGTACCAGGGTAGCCACTGAAACAAGTTGGATAGTTTACATAACTGATCTTTTCCAAGAGATCCTACTGCTGCTGCTAACGAAAGTGTATATATATATAAAAAAATTTACTTCCTTAACTCTGCCAAGCAAGTTTTCTGCTGTAATCATTAATAAAAGAACTGAGTGTGAGATGAGTAGTAGGAAAATACCTTATTTTAAAGGTCCTTGAAACCATCTTTTGACCATCTTCTCTTCATGCCTTCCACTAAAAATAGAATAGTGCTCATTCATAAATCCTGTAATTAAAAAAAGTGTTTTCTGGCACAAGCGTGCATACACAGCTCTGACCTGAAGCCTATCAAAATAACTGCGATGTGTCTGCCATCGTAGCTGGCTTTAGCCTGGACCTGTGTAGCAGCGGTGGCTGTTTGCGAGGAGGGCAGTGCATAGGGGTGGGAAGGTGCAATCCCCGAGCTCTTCATGAGAGGAACCCCAGTTTATAATGCTGTGGCAGATACATCCCCACACAGATGGACAAATGAATGAATGCATGAGGTTTGATCTAAAATGTCAGAGCTTTGTCAAAACAAGTTCTCACCGTGTACTGGAGCATTTTTAGTTGGCTTTTGCTATGTAAAATATAAATGTATTGTTTATAGGAGTGTCGTAACACAGAACAGTTTCCAATCTGGTGATTTTTTTCCTACATATAATAAGCTTTGAGCATTTTTCAGATCAGGTGGTGTAATTGCATATCCATTGAGTTGTGCATGAACTTGGCAATTGATTCGAAGTTAAACAAAAGGTGATGCATGAGGAGAGAAGAAATTAAAATTTTATTAGGTTCAGCGGCATCAATTCTGATATATTTTCCACTTTATCTTTCTTTCAACCTGAATTAAAAAATGCTGCTGTTCTTGACTAATTTTATTATTTTATAGCTCGCTTCAAAAATTTATATAGACTTCAGATGCTCAGCTTTTTTTGCAAATGTTGACCCATGACTGGTCAATTTGAATTGCAACAAGGTCAGATCTAGCACCCATAATTCATATGATGAAATGCCTCATAAAATCTGAAAAATAATACACTAGGAAGTGCAGAGGGAACAGGGCCTTCTTCAGCTGTTGAGAAAGCAATAAAATGTTAAAGCATTTCTCTGCATAGGAGCAATAACAAAAACCTTTCCAGCCAATAATCTGACTTGATTTTAAAGAACATTCAACTCGCTTTATAGCAAAGCCATTTTCTGAATGTATTCTATACATAACCTGGAGCTGGGTGCCAACCTGGGCAAATAATGTGGTGCCTGTTCTGATTTTTCCGTAATATAATCTCTGCTGGGCTTGTATTGCCATATTGGAGTGCCAGTGCCAGTAAATAGCGATTGGGACTAAAAGCAAAAATATGTTGTGGGAAAACAAAGGCTCCCAAAACTACTTCATGGTGTTTCTGGAAGAACAGGAACGTTTGTTTTATTAATAGGGTTACACTTGAGTGCCTTTTCAGAACACGTCAGAATCATCTTAAACTGTTGATTTTTCTAGCTCCAATTGAAAGTTTGTTTTAAGAACAAAAAAGTTTTAAACCAGCTGTTTTTGTCAGAAACTGTTCTGGAGTTTTATTAAATGAGGAACTGAAGAGAGAGTGTTGCGAGGTTTATTAATGCATTACCTGTATCAAAATGACCAAACACCATCTCTACTGCCCGGATTCGTTTGGTTCTTCTGAAGTGATGCTTCTGTCATTGAGATCAGCCGAGGCTCCTATTGCTCCCCCAGGATAGCTGCTGTAAGCACATCTGGCGCTATGGGATGGAGTGATTTTGCCCCACGGCATCCCGCAAAACCCCACCAATCCACCCAGCGCTGGCTCAGGTGAATGCAGATGTATGTTCTGGAGTTTCTGTGAGCTAGTTGTCTATGTGCTTGTGGGTGAATTGGAATTACAGATTTCTTTTTTTTTTAATTGTGAATCATAGGGAAGTACCAATAATTTCTTTGTATTTGCATAGATCTTGATCTGACAAAGCCCACAAATCCTGTATTGATCAGCAGATTTACATGTGTGTTATCCATTCTGCTGAACTGCAGCCAGACTTTTTAAAGTTCAGTGGCAGTGGGACAGAACTTTCATTTGTAAGCTATTAAACAGGAATGTGTGGGGAAATTCCATTCATATTTCTCTGACATTAAGTTACTTACATTTCAGTGTCAGACAGGTTGCTCCTGTGTAAGTGAAATGGGATTATTTTGCTTTGCTCTAAGATTGAGCAGACTATCATGTAGCTTTGGAGTCTTGGACAAAAGCTGAAATGCCAGGTGGGAAG
>NW_010424779.1:31925-37345 GCF_000710305.1 Buceros rhinoceros silvestris
GAACTTGTAATAGGTTTAAAAATGGATCCATGCTTGTTGCCCTGGGCAGGCAGGGGCGTTTTTCTCCAGAAAAAAAAAAAAAAAGCAAGCTTTTTTTCTTTTATTAAATAACTGTTTTGCTCTGACCAAACTGAGGTGTCTTTTCTTGTTGTGAGAACAACGGAAATCTGGCTAGTCTTGTAGCTCCTGGATCCTCCATTAATATATGGTTCAGGGATCAGTCCCATCCAACAGGGAACTGAATTTGTCTCCTTAACTGTGATGTTATGGGATTTGTTGGCCAGATACTCCACTGCAGTGCTGAAGTACCCAAGAAATTGGTATAAATTTTTGAAAAGTTGTTGATCTTCATGAATTTAAGTTCTAATGGAAGAAAAGAATGTAAAGTTCTGACAGCTTTGATGTCAAATCTCTGTTTAACGTAGGGTGAGAAGGGACAGGCGGTCCATGAGAAATAGGAGTTGCTTTCAGTATTGTGTTTGTTAGCATAAACACAGAAATGGGCTCTGCAGTTGCCAGAGCAGCGCCTTTCCATGCCGTGAGTTCACGAGTTAAAAAATGGTCATTTCATTTATAGCGCTGCATACACAATATCACATTAAGCCCCAAAGCTGGAAAACACAAATTACAAACAATAAATCTGCTGTACTCTGTGCATTTAATGGTTACGATAGGATATGAATTGGCTTTGAGGAGTTGAAACCATTTTGAATTCACCTTTGTTTTTCCAATAAATAATCTCCTCCAACTGAGATTGTAGTTGTTTATTGCTGGAAACTTTATTTAAAAATATCACATTGGTTCCTGTAGTTAGAAGAGCAAAACAGCAAGCTTGAATCCTGTCCAGGTATTTCTCAGCAGTAGCTTGTACATCTGTGTCCATCAAACTCTTTACTGGATAATTTGAAGGCACAACGTAAACCCCTCACCCAGCTATCCTTTTATAGACATCGACTGCCTACAGTTTTCTTCTGAATTGGTCAAAACAACAACAGCAACGAAAAAAACCCAAACCCACACACAAGCAAGCCCCCCCAAAAAACTAGGCTTATAAACTGATGCAAATAAACTTCCTTGTTTATGCATTGTTATAATGCATCAGCCTTCCCAAAGAAGGTGACTTACAATGAGATTGGTAATGCTAGAATTCCTCTGCCCAAAGCAGGCAAAGAACAGGCCATGGAATATTTACAGAATTTAGAAACCCTGAAGACAGGCACAACAGAACTCTTCCTGGGATGTCTGTCATCAGTGCTAGTGGTTGGCTGAGAACTGGTGGTTCAGAACAAGTGAGGTGCTAGAACCACTAGAAAAGGGAACGGTACTTGGAGGGCTCCGGGAAATGAAGGGGAACTCAGCCCAGCTTCAGTTCCCAGAAGAGTGCTGAAAAAGTTACCAAGTGATTGCAAAAGTAGAAAAGAAAAAAGAGATGAGTAAGAACCAACATAGATTTGCCAGGAACCAATTTCAAAACAATCTAGTTTGTTTCTTTGATAAGCACTTGTGGCTACAGGAGGAACACTGGATATCCTGTCCTGAGCAAGGCTTTTAAAGCTCTCCAAAGAGACATTTTCAAACTGAACATGGAAGAAGTTTGTCTTCTTTTGGTTCAAGGATTTTGGTCCTCTCCTGCAGCCTTTTTTTCCCTTCCCCAGAAGTCTTGCAGGTGGGAATCTCTTCTAATCCACATCAGTGCTGAAGCGGTTTGGTCCTAGTGCTGCATGAGGTGCGCTCTTTTCCATGGGTGTCACGAGATCTCTGTCGTTGCTGCAGCAGAATCATGGGAATAATGTTCAGACAGAAATCTGACCACAACAGGGATATCCATCTTGGAAAAACACAAACTTCAGCCATAAAACAGTCAGTGGAAGAGGTAGAAATGTGTCTGACAGGCTGTGACTGAGCTGAAAACTCAAGAACCTAATCCAGGTTCTCGTTACAAGAGCACTTTAAAAGTAGCTTTCATTGTTCTAATAATTTCTAAAGGGTTTGAGTTGCTGCAAGATTAAAATGAGAGGTAGATTTTTTTCTTGATTAAATCCATGGACTTGTTCACTAATTTCTCTTTTTTTTTTTCTTTTTGAACTGTGTATCCAGCAGCTCCTGGCTTCCACTGAAGAAGCCAATGCGTGTTGTCAGAGATCTCTGAAAGCTAGTTGTTGAACTGAGACTTGAAAGCTGGGTGGCACGAGTGCAGTAACTGTATGTACAAACTCTGTATTTGAGGAATCTTCCCCTTCTAAATAGCTGGCGTCTTGTAGTGTTAGTATTGTCTTGCCAGAATAGGAGGACTGCAGGACAAACCAGCTGTAAATGAACCGATTCACACACTGGTGACAGGCCTGGAGAGCGGCGGGATTCCTGCGGCACGAAGGGCACCAAGGCTGGCTGTCTCGGTGCTTACCGCAACGGCAGGCAGGTTTCAGTGTTGACTCCTGATCTTGTCGTGGCTGGGCTGTTGTCAATCCATGCGACGTGTTTGCAGCTTAATTAATTTAAGGGTTATAATATAAGGTGATCAGCCAACTCATTCCCTGACCAATTTCTTTGCTTTGTGTCAGATGTCTCCATCCTCTGCCGTCTTTCACCTAGGTCTCTCTCCTCAGGCCCACACAGCAGCAGTAAGTACTGAGAGCAGGACTAGACTAAAGCTGAGGGCTGCTTCTAAGCCAGATTTAGCTTGGCAGCACTATTATTCCAGCCGATCTGTCTATTCCACTTGGGCTGAAATGCCACCCTGCTTCTCAGCTTTTGCAGCCATCATCTGGTGTGCCAACAGCCAAACATGTGGTGCAATTCATAGGAGAGACGGAGGGCATCGCTGGTGAGAGGAGCTCAGGTTTTGTTACTGCTACAGCCTTACAGCTGTAAAGCAGATGTCAAGAACCTTAAGATAAATTCAATTCCCCGTATTGTCTGTATTTAAAAATAGAGCTAACCGCCCGGCTGTGAGAAACAGGGACGGCTTCCTGGGCTGCTTATGTCGACTTGAGGGCAAAGTAATTATTTTTTGACGGACATAATTGTCATCAATAAATCATTGAATTTCTTTGACCCAGTCCTGATGCATTTTTAAAGGCATTATAATTTCCCAGCAAACATTTACCTCAAGCTTATGAAACCTACAATTTGGAGATATTGCAATGAAGTCTTTAGAGTGAGGTTAAAAGCTTATGGGTTTTTTTCTGGCACTAGACTCACATATAAAGAATAATTTTGTAGGAGAGACATAAGCATTGGTGATTCTTCCCAAACCTACTGCTTTGCTAGTAATATTCACTAGTAATATTTGTGTTTCAGACATTTAATATAACTTATTGCCTTTAGTCTTCTGTTACTTGCCAGGAAGCAGATCTCCAGTGTTTGGTCCAAGCAGTGCCTGAATCATTTGTTCTTTGGCTTCTTATTTTACTACTTTATGTCTTGATGCATCTCTCTGAGGGATGAGTATTAAGAGGTACTGTCTTGGGAGTAGGAAAGGCTCAACAATTACAGAGCTTGTTGAGAGTGCTTAGATGAAAGCAAGTAAATGCTGTAACACCTCCTGGTTGAAATGTAGTTCTTTTTGTTGGCTGTTTTCATTTTAGCTAAAAATGTTTTAGTCAAAGTAGAAAAGTAGGGTGCTGTAACTCTTAAAAGTGCAGGCAGCCTGTATACGTCTTCTTGTTCCCATCCAAAGGATGTTATTCACAGTGGGATTTCAATTCATAATGATGTTTTTGGGCTCCTAAATGAGGCTTATCAGCTGCTGATATCATCTGTCCAGAGGCCTCTGTGGAGACCACGGGACACCTCATGGAAAAGGCCTTCTAAAATCGTATTGCATCTGGCATGGGTGCCACTGCTGGGCTTGGCATTGATCTTTTAAGCACCTGAGGGGAGAGTGGGTGAGAAGCAGCATGAACAGGGAAGCTGGACGACCACCACATGGTCACATAATAGCCTGCTCTGAGCTGCACAACCATCAGACTTGCAGCCACAGAGTGGTACCCTCACTCCCTTCCACTCTGTGTCTCTGCTTCCACTGCTCACAAGGGATTTCTTGGCAATATCCTCTTCTTTCTCTCCAGAATGTGAGGAAGCAGCTCAGCTACTTGGCTGCCTGTCACCCTGGTAGGGGTGCCATAGTAGTGCTGCAGAGATGGCCTCGGCTTCGCCGCAGCAAGTTCTGCTGTGTTCTAGCTGAAGTGACGCTGCTCGCTGTGCACTGGGTCGTATCAGCCAGCCCCAAACCCTGCTGTTAGCTGTTGTCTTCTGACTTGCCCTATCTGCTGCTCACAGGCCAGTCCTTACACCAGTCTGGTTTTGAGGAACTGTCTGTAAGAACTGTCATCCCTTCTGGAAAGCTGCTACCACAAGACAAGCCTCCGAGCTGCATTCTCATCAGTGCCTTCGTTCTGCAGGTGGCATTAGCTCAATGTCTGCCAGGCATTCACAGCCTCCAGCCTAATCCCCATGACAGCACCGCTCTCCACGATCAAGAAAGCTTTTGTGGATCTTGAGTTTGCTGCCTTCCGGTCCCGAGAAGTGATTTACAGGAGTGTACTGGTTTACTGCAGCGCATCTGCAGCCCGGCCTCGTCTCTGCTCTACCCCAGTCATAGGTGACAATGTGATGGTACATTTTTGGTGACACTTTGTAAAAAGATAAAGATGTAGCACTCCTGATTGAGAGCAGGGGTCTCTGTGCTGCTCATGTCGGTGTCCTCCATGGGCATGTGGCAAGCTGTGCGTGACAGGGATTCAATCACCTAGAAACAGCTGTAAGGAAATCTGGTCTTTCAGGAACTGAAATGTAACATCTGACATAACCTGTTTCAGATCCTTGTTTGGCGTGTGCTGATGTTACCAGCCTGAGTGAGATGCACAGATTCCTTCTGCCCCTTCCCAAATATTCCTGTTTGCTCAGCTGCTTTATTTGTTTCTTACCCTTAAAGGTGCAGCAATTTCCCACACATTTTTCCATTCAACAGCACTGCAGCGAGGGTGAGGGACAGGTGTGACTGACAGAGGAGTGCCCAGTGCTGTTAGTTTGTTAGGTCCTGAATCCAAGGATTTTTGATATTTTTCTTAAGTACTGGTTCTATTTAAGAAAGGTTTGGGGTCCTTCACATACTGTGATAAGATGCCCTATGGAAAAACGTGTTTTCTTTCAAGCCCTGGCTATGTCAGTACAAATTAAAGAACAGGAATTGTAGTACATGATTTTTAAACTGAGGTCTGTACTCCTTCTAGGTGGGTGCATCCATTTTCCTTCTTGTTTTCTTCCACCTGAGAGCTGTGTTTTCTTTTCAGGCCATTAAAATGTACAAGAGAAAGCAAGAGTACTTACTCTGCCAGAGGTGTCAGACAGACTGGCACCTACTTCTTGGTCGAATAGCACTATCTTTTTGAAATGAAAAAAAAAAGGGGGGGGGGCAT
>NW_010424779.1:37378-61451 GCF_000710305.1 Buceros rhinoceros silvestris
ATATACGCCTTTCTTTTTTAAAAAAAAAAAAAAAAGGGGGGGGGGCATCAGCTGCTGTGTGAAAACAATCTTCCTATCTGTCGTAGAACAGAGTTTGCTTTGTAAAGAGGAAGGAAAAAGCTCCCATAAAAGATGCATGCTTCATTTGTGTGTTTGCTCATTGGCTTCTGTGTCCTTTTCTGCACTTTCCTTTCAACACTGCATCAGATACTTAATAGACTACAAAATATTATATGTAATTAGGTCCTGTGGCTAGCAGGGTACTGATGATGGAGTTCTTGCTAAGCTGGCCATTCCCGTTCTAAGGAATGATTCCAGCTTGATCCTTCTCTAATTACCTGCAGGGACTGTTTCCTGACCATTGCAGGCTCATACTCATTTTGAGAGGAGAATATATGAGAGGTGGAAGGTGTGTTTCTAGCTTCCTAGAACACAAGAAATCCTCTACAGGGTGTCCATTTCCATTTATTACCCTAATGAAGCTCTGCTGAAGAATATAGTATCGCCTTCATCAATAACATACAGCCTCTCAAGTAACAAAGCTAATCTATGTTCAGCACTTCTGAGCTAGGTTCTTAATACGAGTAAATCGAAGTCCTCCCAGGTTGGCTTGGGCTTCAGAAGTCTGCCTGTGTCCTGGAGTGTAGTCCCATTCATACAGCTGCTTAAAATAATTAGGCATCTCTTCTTCTGTCATTTATGCCAAAGAACTTTTCACTAGGATAAGACCCTCTTTCTTGTCTGTAATCCATGAGGTTTAAGTCATATGAGACCTTAGCAGGGGTAAGCTGGGAGAACGGGGAAAGGCAGAGAGATTAGTACTGCCTAATTTTAGTAATATATATTAGAAGCTTAGAGGAACTAATCTCCTAGTATGATAAATAGAGAGCAGGACTCTGAAGTTCAGTTCATGCTCTGAAATGCCTAATATAGGAACCTGCCTCCCTGCCAGGGAACAGGAATCCAGACTTGGGTACTTGGGGTAGATGGTTCATCTCTCTCACCTCCTTTAAGAGAGCGACTTCCTCTTTACTGAGACACCTGAGTAAATTCTGGTATAATTTTCTGCTGGTGCTTTTGGAGCTTCTGGATCAAATTAGGCTTAGTTTGGTTCTCAGCTTTGTTAGGACTCTGGTCATGCAGGTAGGTGGGAAGACTGATGTTAGTAGTATGATTTTGCATGTAGCCATTATATGTGTAGTAAAATATGGTGTATCAAGCACTGTAACATCTCGGAGAACTGCATTTTCAATCTCAATTTTTATAAGGTGACCAGATCGCTTGAGATCCCAAGGGTGGTATTTGTCTATAATTTTCCTTAGCTTCCTTTCTGCCATTTTTCTCTTCACCTGTTCTTTTGCTTAATAGATAGGCTTGATTTTGGCTATTCATTTCTGAAAAGAAGAAATTCTGCGGGGCTTGGAATTCCATGTCTGTGCTGGATGGCTCTTTTAAAGGAGAGCAGAACAAAAGTGCAAACACCTCATCCCTCTCGCACTCCTGCCCAGCTTGCTTTAAATTTTTCCTTTAAATGTAGCATCCATATTTCAATCCCCAGTTCACATTTTTCAAGCTGTTGTAAAATTTCCAGCCTTTCAATAATCTTTGTATTAATTTCCTAATACTGAATAATAAGTAATTACTCACATTTTTCAAAATGTGCTCCAAATTAAGAGGCTACACTGCATCTTCTTTTACTAATTATTTCAGGAGAGCTGATCTACAATGTCTGTGACCTTTTCTGAATTTGGACCCATCTGGCATTTCCAAATGGAATTGAATATTGATCTCCACACTGTTAATTTATTGTTTAATTAAAAAATCATAGTGCTGTGATGTGGTTTGATTGCACATCCTTTTCCACATCAACCAATTAATGTTGAGAACCATCACAAAACTATCACTTTTTATTATTATTTTTTATAATGGAGCTTCCCAGAACTGTATGTCCCCTCTCGTATACTACACTAATGGTTTAGAACATGATTTAGCATAAATGACCTGCAGGAACCGCTGGAGAGAGTAAATTCTGAGTTGATATCGTTTTGGTATGACCGAGGTGCTGCACTTCCTGGACTTGATTGAATGTTTCTGGAACTTGACTTGCATTTTAAGTCACCAATGCCTGGTATAAAATGTAGAGAAGTGGTTGTTAAACACTAGTCATCCCAGTCAGTGGTGGGTTGGCTGTACTGCCCTGGCTTATCAGGGAGAAGCAACTGTATTTCTTCAATGAGGCATCACCATAAAATGTTGTCCTGTCAGTTCCCTTCCTTTGGGATAAAATTGTTGAAAGCAATTTTGTGTTGGTGCCAAACTACCTGTACTTTGTGTATCTAACCTTGGCAAGACTGAGCGTGGTGTGTATCCTGCAGACGTTTCCCAGCTGTCTCCAAAGACACTTCCAAGAAGTGAAGTCCTTATTGTTCCTGCCTTGTGTCATTATGACTGAATAGTTGTGAGGTTTTATTGAATCGTAATGTCTTCTGCCTCCTCAACCCTTATTTAGAATCTGCTGTGAGTGATCATTTAAATCTAGAAATCCTGGTAGGGGTACTTGAGCCAAGGAATGCTCTTACACTCAGATCTTTGGAATATGTTAAAGTTGTGCTAAAATATTCTGGTTTGACCTTCAGCACACCAGTGTGTGAAATATCAAAACCAGATACCTATTGGGGGTGTTGAAGTAACAAATCTGAAAACGGGAACTTAAATGACATGCCAACGACTCTAAAGTAAGTGTTTACTTCCAAAAAAGCTGTAGAATTGATGCAGGACTGGCAGCAAAACCTCGCTTTGGCTGGGGCACTTTTTACCTGTCTGATGTGAGGATTCTAGAGAAGATCAAAGGGAATTGTGAGGATGGCAAGAGTAAACCTCTTCCTTTGCACCCTGGTTAGCTGGGTGGCACTTCTGTGGAGAGCTGGTGATGGTTCCATCATGGTTCACGAACTATTGTCAGGAGTTGGGGTATATGGGTCAAACATCTCGACCTCTCGAGCAGTTTAACAAGAAGGTGGTTAAAGCACATATATCCAGGCAGGCTTGGGGAAAGGGTGGGAGGGGTTGCTTTTCCTCTCTTATCCCTCTTTAAAGTTCTGCATAAAAGAATCAATATTTTTCCTATGTAACGTTTTTATTTTCACAACTATGAAAGCAGTAACCCTTCTGTAGTCTCCATTTCTTTTTCAATAGTCAGTTTTGAGGTGAAAGTTAAGAATATTTAAATTATATATATCAAGTAATTTCTGAGCAGAATGAAAAGTTGCCAATGATAGTTTGATTTATTACTCGATTTATAATTTGTGATAGCAATAATATGATCATGTCTAGCACAAAGGCATCCAGAAATAAATCACAGTGATGTTGAAATTAATTTGGCCTAAACCTTCAAACAGAAATCATTATCAGATAATAACTTTGGCTTAGTTATTCAAGTTATCTTTGCTTTTCCAAGTCCACTCCAAAATAAATAGCATGTCAAAACAAAGCATTGCTAACAGATCATCCCTCAAGAAATTACAGGACCAGGAGCTCCCAAATTATGGCACTTTCAAAATGAAGAACGAACTACATCATTTCAAGGAGCATTATTAGAGAACCGTGTGTCACTCTGGTGTAGAAACAGAGCCCCGGTGTTCTTTGCAGATAAAGGTATGTGTAAACATTAGCACAGGTTTTGTGTTCAACCAATCAGAATCCAACAAAAGCAATTTATCTTTCATCTTCTGAGAAGAGCCTGCAGTTCAGTGTTATTTAATATCTTAACTGTGATTGGAAATAAAAAAGGAAGGGAATCTGAAATAATCCCTTTCAATTGTATTGCTCTTGGAGATTCAATTCTTAAAGTCAATAATTTTTTACTTCTAATTTTGTTCATTCTCCACACTGCAAATCCCTTGGTTATGCAGAACTGTGTCAAAAGTATTAAAACCTAAAAAAAAAAAAAAAAGGTATTTAAATAAAAAGGCATTAAAGACCTATTGGTAAACTAAAGCTGTGATCTAAAGCTCACTGAACTGGACAAAGGCAAGTCTTTGTACTGGTATCTCCGGCCCTTAGATCAGGCCCGTGGTTTATTATCAGTGAAAAGTTCTTAAAACTCATTTTCAGATGCAGTGCCAAAAGAAGGTTTTCTTTAAACACACTATAAAGGATGGAGGGTTAAAGCTGCTCATTGACCAGGTAACGGCAGAAAACCAAATGCTTTCTTAGCAGGTCAAAAGAAGGTCACTTGTTTTACAGTTAGAAATAAGCCCTCAATTGGGAGTGGCAGTGAGACTTCTACTGCTGCAGTTGGAGCACAGTAACAGGTATCAGCATACGCCGTATTCTGAAGTGCTTTGGCTACTCTTGTGGCTGTGACATAAATTAAAGGCTAGGGAGAAATCAGACGGGTAAGAGGCAGTGAGAAGAGCTGGTTTTAGGAATGACAGAAGGCCAGAAGCAGTAGTTGTGGAGGTGCCTGGAAACGGCTCTGTGCACGGTTGGTTAGCCAGGATTTTTAGCAGATGCTGGGAGGAGATTGCAAATTCCTTGCTTCCTCATGCACGTGGAGAAAATAATAGAATAGAAACCTGGGAGGGAGAGTTCCTGCTTTCCTTTAGCAAATATTATCCACATTACCCGCTAGACACAGTTTTGAGCAGGGCCAGCCTAAATAACTGCTGTTAGTTGCCAGATGCAGGAGCCTAACAAGGGCTCCATGTCCCCAGGTCCATCCATGAGAGATGCCGAGCCTCTTTTCCCCCCAGACACGCATGCAGACAGTGTTGGCTGCCCCTGATCAGCACAAGCAGCACCACTGATGAGGATGACAGCCCGTTAGTGGAAAATACACACCTATGTATGACACAGATCCTTTCAGCAGCTGGTCTTAGACAGCTGGTCCAGTAGCTAGCCCCTGGATCCTCAGCTCTTCCTGTTGCTCCATGCAGAGACAAACACACGCAGATGTGCAAGCACGTGGCACTGGTTACTCCCAGGTCACCTGTTGTCTCCAGTATCCAGCCCAGGCTTATCACCACTCCAACACTTGGCTCTGAAGCCTCTTATCCCACTTGCTGGCTTATCCAGCTTGATGCTTCCTAGTGAATACACACATGAGGTGCACACCCACACAATGTGTACGTACTCTAGTCTCTCCACTTGCTATCTGAAGCACATGGACCTGTACGACCGTGGCCCCACTTCAGGGGCTGCTACGTAAATGTCCATGTACGCACGGGTTTGAGCCCATCACCCAGGAAAACAAATGGAAATGGGGCTGAACAAAAGGTAGGAGAGTTTGCTGTGATGAGGTGCATGGCCACACAAGTGTACTGACCAGCCTGCTTACATGTGCCTGGTGGGAAGCTCTACTGAGTGACACGTGGACCACGGCCTGACCATCCTCACGGCCCGGGGAGGAGCAGGGTCAAGGTGTTCCCTTTGCTCTGGTGCGATACTGGGGTCATTCTCCTGTCATTGTTCCTCTGCCCGTTTGTGTATATGGACAAACTCAGCAACCCAATACAAATGCCATTCAATTGCTCCACCCCTTGATCCCTCACACTTTGCATTCTGCTTTCTGTGATCCTGCTCTGGCAGAAGATTAGCTTGGGGTCCTAGCCCTGCTTGTTTTACCCACGACTTCCTATTGCAGTAAATGACATCATTAAGGTGGTCATCTAGAAGAAGCTGTTCTAAAAAGCAGGTTAGTGTAGAGCTCAACATAAAGAGTTTCACAGCATCTTCATGGTTGTTATAGCAGGTATTATGGTAAATATGGTTTGATTTACTGCCCGTGGACTTGAGTGATAGAGATGTATCACAGTGTGCATTTAGAAAGCATTTGGATTATAAAAATTCACTTTTCATAACCATCTGACTATGATTAATTGTAACAATACAACTTATTAATTAAACTTGGGAAGCAGCATAATTGGAACTAGCATTCTCAATTCGCTTGAATGAATTTCAGCATTTATTCCGGAGCTGTTTTAATGAAATGCAGAAATCATCTGCGTATCAATCTATTCATTACCAAATGAGATGAATGCAACAATCCTAAGTATTCATGGAAATATCTTCATTAGAAAAATCATGTAATTAACCTGGAGTGTTCTCTAAATGAAGCACCTAAAATGTTACATACTTTCTTTCATAATTGCGATTCAAGAATATTAATTTCTCATTCTCCCTGATTATATTTAAAGTAAAAATAATATTCAGTTTTTGGCATGATTTCAGCACTTTGCACAAAATAATAAACTTCAGGAAAACACAAAGGAGGCATTAACCTTTCCCATGTCGTGTTTGTTTTTACTGGCTGCTAATAGTCATTATCCAAGATTGCACTGTAGCAAGAACCATTCTGGCTGTGGGTCTCAGCTTCGTGCTGAAGTCTGCCTGCAGCTCTGCTCATGCTGCTGTTGCTCAAAAGATTTATCAGTGTTACGGACACCTCACCAACTCCCTCCCATCCCCAAATGCTTCAGCTAAAAGGTAAAAATTATCTCTATTCTGAAAATTGCCAAGAAACATCACATGCTGAACCAAAGTGTATGTCGGTGATCTGTTTTTAAGAGCCTCATTCTTAAGGAAACATCTTTTTTTCTATTTCAAAAATAGGAATGGTTCACACTGGAGCAGAATCGCTACTTTACCTGAATTAATGGGGTTTGCATAGCACAGACTTGCCTCTTTCTTCCTTTCCAGCCAGTAGTGACGTGACAAAGCCCCTGCAGAGGCAGTGGTGTGAGTCATTTCTGGTGTTTTAAAACTGAAGCAATTCTTACAAGGTGGAATATAGACGCAAACTGTTCGTGGATTGTTTAGTGAAAAAGAAATACTTGTAGGGACCCTAGAGCTCTTGCATGGTGTTGTTTCCTCCTTCAAGCGTGTTTCATCTTTCTGTAGCATGTTCACTTTCCCCCTGCTCCTCCTGCTTTTCCCCTCATGTGGCAGCTCCTGGGGGCTAAGGATTCTCTCATGAGGTTCTGTTAACATGATGTGACTCAATTCTGACTGAGTCTCCTACACATTAGAACACAGAGCAGCCAGCCAGTTGCAGTAAAGTTGCCCCTCATTTTCTCTAAGGAAATGAAGGAAGCGAGTAAAAAAGCTGTGCAGGAATTTGTCCTGCATCATTAGCAAGAAAAGGTTGGTAACTTCAACATAGAATGTTCCTCGCTGATTCTGAGAACGGGGGAAAACTTTAACTAAATGATGCTATAAAAACCCAATCAAACAAAAAACCCACAACAATAACGGACGAAAATAACCCAAATCCAACAAACTGCCTGAAGAGATTTTCATTACCTCTACCAAGGACACCTGGTATAATAGAGAAGAAAAGGTGATGTGAGTGGTATCTGAATTCTGTTTATTTTTACTTTGAGATGTGAGGATAAAAGGGAGCACTATGCTGTAAGATAGAGAAACACGACAAGCACACTGTACAAAACCTGACAACTTCTAAGTCGTCTGACAGTTGGGTAGCACTATCCATGATACCGTGAGTTTCATTCTTCAAAGGGATTTGGCTAGCAAAATTTGTAGTAGTGCAGCACCACTGTAGATCTCATTTTCAGTTCTCTCGAGTGCTCTGCAAGTGGCTCTCTGGCTTCCCCCCCGCCTCTTAACACAGCATTATTTAACTGACTCTTCAATTTAGTGTTGGGGTGTGAGTTAATGGTATGCTTGTCCCTAGAAGTCTTCAGAAGTTTTATTCCTGTTTATTAGAGCACAGTTCAAAACATCAATCTCTTCTTGTTTATAAGGGAGTAGCAGAGAAGGAGTTAATAGGAGGAAAACTCTCTATCCTAGAGGGAGCCATGCAACAGGACTTCAAACAAGTATGTGCCCATCTGCACTGACAGCCTGGATATTTCTGCTGTACCAGCTACATGATTGTGAACTCTGTTTAAACAAAAGATTTCTTCTTTTTCATCTAGTTATCCGCATTTCAGTGGAAGATTCTTAGCTCATTAAATTAAGAGCTGCTCTCTAAGAGATTACTTGGACACCACAGCTTAACATTACAACTTTAAGCCATTTCCTCAAGGAAATTGACTGAAAGGCACTTCTTAAAAATACATGTAATCATTAATCATTATCAACAACAGGTGAAAAATTTGATTTCTGGTACAGGATTTTTTTTTAATATGTTTTCTCTTTTAATATGGTTTCTTAAAGAAACAAGATTTATTAATTCACTGTCTCTTTTGTTCTTCTCATACCTTTTGATCCTATTATGGACCCAATATGATGGCATCAGTGATATTTTCTGTTAGTGCTTTAGTGAAAATAGGCAGTTGGACAGGAAGAGGAAAGCCAAATGCATGGTCCTACAGTGGAAGAGGTTGTAATGTAGTTCAGCCACATTATCAGACATCAGTGAATCTACACAAGGCAGTATAGGTCACCTAGATTTATGAAGTCTCACGAAGAAACAATTACTGCTGATAACAAGAGTGCAGATACGACAGATGTATCTGCTTCCCCTATTACTACTTAGAGACTTTCTACACTATCTCGACAAAGATCTGCTATTGCACTGCACTGTGAACTTATCTCTGAGGTATTTCGGTTTCCTTGGGTGGGTCATTTTTGCCTTTCTCTGAATTTGAAGATGTCCTTAGTAAAACTCCGATATGAAGTCAGGGAAATTTTACTTCTGATTTTGATGGGAAAAAGAGACGTGATGGCAGTGAGAGTTCATAGAATTCCAACTTTGTTACACGTCAGGCCTGGCAACAGGGAATGTAAAAGACAAAGCAAGAGATGACTGGAGAGACCGTCCTGTTCAGGTATTGCAACTCCGTTGGAAAATGGAGATGATCCGAAAGCAGGATTTCAGCCTGAATTTTCTACCAGGCAATTAAATCTAAGCCTCGTGAAATCAAAATATACTTACAGAAAGTTTATCGACCATCTTGATGCAGAGATTTTGTGGAAAGTGCAAAAGGTGAAGACTTCTTGGGAAAATTCCTGTTTAAAGATCCAAAATCCTTGGGGATCCTTGCATCTCAAATCCCAGAGCTCTTGAGCTTTGCGGGGTGTAAGCTTTTCAAGTTGAGAAATGCAGAAGCAGTTCAGCAGCTCATTTTAACCTGAGGAGGTGAGGAAAAATGAAGGGTTTAAAGATGAAATCCAGTCCTTTTGGTGTAGTTGTTTCCAAGAAGCACTGTCCCAGTCAGAGCAACCCAGTCTTCTTTTTCCTCCTCGTGTCCAGAGGCTGAACGTCTGGTACTGTGCCCGTGCGCAGGCAGAGACCACACTGCCCACCTCCTCTCGGTAGAGATTGAGCACGGTTTCCCTGTCCCTCCCATCCCATGCTCTGGTGGCTTGGAATGTTTCCCCACTGCAAGTGCTGAGCCTGTGAAAAAGCTACCGATTTGACATTGTGGAATTGGTTGTGTTTAATGGGTTTTCTGCAAAGGGGATCATTGAAGGCGTTTTGTTTCTCCTGCAACACTGTTGAGATAAAATGCTGCTGGAGTAACGTTTTCAAGCGGCAAGAGACTTTTTATCTTCAGGGCTATAGATGGAGCATTCTGAGTAGCCTTAATCACATACATAAAGGTTTTAGTATTTCTTTTGTACGGTGTTTTATATTGTCAACTGCTGTAGTTGGAACTGTTTCTGAGATTCAAGATCTATCACATCATTTGGTTGAGATGAGTAACTTAGAAAAGCAAATCTTTATGGAAGATGTAAAGAGACCTGGAATATAGGAAAGTGGGACGTTTTATTAAATGATGTATTAATGAGGCTTTACATTTTCAGCATTGCACCTGTTTATACTGACACCACTAGAGCTCCTGGAAGTAACTTTCCATATTGAATATACGGCTTGTTCGTTCTCTTGTTACAGCCTGATTATTCTGGGGTAAATGCATCACTGCAGGTAGACTCTTCTTTTATTGCCGAACAGCCATCTGTGTTTTTAAAAACTTGATGAGGCTTTGAAAAGCCAAGCAGCATCAACTGCTTACAATGGCCAATTTTGATAACTTTAAAATCAGATCATTCAAAAATAATCTTCAGCAATAAGTGAAACTAGATTATGTGGTGCAGTGGGAGCCTTATGCGCTGGTTGTCTATGTGGGTTCTCCTTAAGCACCTTTTCCCTCCGCTTGCCAAATTCAGATATTAGATAAAAGATTTTATAATGGTGCCCTAGGCTCCAGTTTGGTGGTCTTAATTATTTACTGCCTCCTTGCACACAGTCTTCCCTACCTAAGTAATTGCACTAACAAATTACAGTATTAAAATGTCTGTCTAAACAATTTGTAGGCACAGTCTGATATTTAGATGCTTAAAGTGCTTCTTTGAAACCCACGGTTTATTGTGCATGCAAAATTACACCTGAAAAAGAGGAGTGTTTCTGAAAAATCGGGGTCATTTATGTGAATATATCCAGTGATTGTAACCAGAGTAATTTACATAATTATAGAAAAGTACTCTGCTGGAATCCACAGTAACTTCATCTGAGCCTGTGATACCTGTCAAATGGAATAAGATGCATTATAGCCTTTGCCTCTTTAAAATATCTGTGTAAGTGATGCCTTGTCGTGATCTTGCCTCTTTCACGGGAGGATTGACTGTTCTCTGTAGTCATTAATTTTACACTGGGCACTGCTATTGTGAGGTGCTTTTATTGCTTTCACTTGTTTGAAGCACTTGAGAGACTAACTGAGCAAAGAGGAGTAAAGTGACTTGCCCAGGGTGACGTGCACCATCAGTGGCAAAAGCCAGGCGGAGAAGGTGGGGGTTTATTTTACCTCAGTTACTCCCTTGGAAAAATAGGTCTGTCTTCTGTGTCAGTGTCCAGAAAGCTATGACGTGTCTATGCTCTGCGGAAGTGAAGTTAAGGGTGGAGTCACTCAGCTAACTTCACTTGTCCTCCAGAGGCGTCTACTGGAAGCTCACTCTCTACAGGCAAAGGGAAGATGGGCATGCCCAGAAGGTGGTTATTCCGTGCGAAGAGAGTGTAGGACTTGCTCCCTGGAGGCCCCTCTGCATGAGGCAGTGCAGGTGACTGGCTTAGGTTTGACACCCAACTCAGATGAGTGGAGTAGGCGAGTCGGATCTCACCCTAAGACATTACCATTCATACCCTTTGCAAAGTCAGTGGTGAAAAAGGGCTCCCAGTAAGTTCATCAAGCCAGCATTTAAGGTAGAATTTCAGTTCCACTGAGCTTTCAAATAGTTCAGTCTCGTGCCCAGTTCTGGTATCCCCTCTGAGAGTGCTTAGAAGTCTCCTTGGAGGTGTTCACTGTAGGAAAAGCAGATACCTTGGTACTTCTCTTTTTTTTTTTATAAGCAAGTCAGACTATATGGATGTAGGCTCACAAGCATGTAGTGACTAAAAGATAGTGCTGGAAGTTGATGCCTTAGAGGACAGTAGGAGGATGTATATGAGCTTTTCTTGTGAGCATAAACAGAGGAGAATATTTTGACAAGCCTAGGCCCCATGTGACTGAAAAATAGCAGTGTTCAGCTCCAGCCCTCTGCAAAGTCTGATCCCTGCCATCGTTCTGAGGAGCATCCATCACTGCCTTGGAGGGACAGGGGTCAGAAGGTTTGCTTCCTGAAGGCCACGGGCTCGGGTTCAAACATGCAATATGGTACACTTGAAGTTAATTACCTGTGCTAGATGGTACAAGCCTCAGCAAGGTTGATAATATTCCACAAAAAAAAAACAACCAACAACAAACCCCACAACATTCTGCATTCCTGTTGAAAAGATCTGGTCCTTCTGTGAAAGAGACCTTTGAGTCTACCTGTGAGGTGACTGCAGATGCCAGGGAAGGCTGAAATTAGGCAGCTTTTTGTCCATCCTGCAAACAGGCCTGCTTGGAGGACCTCAATAGCAGAGATTGCCAGCACACTGCAGATGAGCAACCATGCAGCTTGAAGGAATGAGAACTCGTATTTCTGAGGAAGAGGGGGGATAATTATAGCAGAAATTGTGGAGGTTTCTCTTTGACTAGAACTGTCTTGCTACAGATCTGTGAGCAAATGGGGGGTTGTATAGAAAAGGGTGGTAAATATCTGTTTTTTCATCTGATTTAGTATTATTAACAGTGACAGCTGATGTTTGAAAGCATTTGTATTGAGTCTATCACTAATGTTTGTGATGTTACGTGAGACAATAGATGCAGAAGGATCTGAGCGAAGGGCACCCATGTGACTCCCATTTCTGAATGGAAAAAAAAAAGAGTAAGTTCAGGCAGGTGTGTACAAGAAAACTCACAGCAGGTAGTGATGGCTCATAGGAGATGAGGTGAAAATGGGAAGTATGGTTTTGCTTTCCAGTCAGGTTGTGTGGCAGACGCTCTCTGTCTTTCCACTTAGTTAAGTACAAAAGGGGGAGTATTTGTTCATCTCCTCAGGTGAGAGATGCCCATAAACAAATCAGCAGGGGGAAAGAAAGTGAGGACATGTTCCTGCATTTCGAGTAGAGTATGGCCAGGAAGGACTGTGTATGTTTACAGTCCTTTAGGGAAGAAAAGGTGATGGACAGGCGATAGGGATCTGTGATTCCTTTTTCCTTCAAGCTGCTTTTGTACTTCTATACAACCTCACCAAGGATTTCTATCTGTAGAAATGGAGAAAAGACCAGTTCAGTTCCAAATCCGATTACTAGGAATCTACACTATATTGATATTTTTAATATATTTGGTATTTTTAATATATTTGCAATTAACTTTTATACTGGATATATCGTACATGGTCTATCAGCAGAAATACCAACTTACCTAATAAAGTAGGTGCTTCATAGCTGTATCAATTTGGTGTTTTGGCATCATGAGTTTAACAAAACCAGACATAATCTCTTTCACAACAACACTGTGAAGAAAAGAGAAAATTCAAAGAATAATGGGTGGATCTCTGTGGTTTAAAATTCCTAAAATCGTGTGGGAAGAAAGAAACTAAAACTTACTACTGAGGCAAGTGTCCTTGTTAAAAAAAGCAAAAAACTTGCTTTGTCCGTGAAAGGGACTCGTGCTTTCTGAGCTTGTCATTGCTGCAGGAGATGCAGGGCTGAATGAAAGAAGATGACATCACCCAAGGCACTTAAATGTTGTCTTTCCAGGCTATTGAAGCTGAGAGAGATAAGAGTGATCCCAAGAATAAAGTACTGACTGAAGAGCCAAGGGGCATCACTTCATTTCTCAGCCCTGATATAGTTTTCTTCAGCTGTCTCAGGAAAATCACTTCACGTCTGTGTCTATTTCCCTCTCCGTAGATTTGCGATAGTACTTTTCCACCTTATTTTGGTGGTGGTTTGATTTCTGAAGTTCCTAACCGTAGCAGGATATCGCATACAATAGAGGAAAAATATTTTAATAAATGGCACTTGACCACTGAAGGTCACGATGAAACATTATGGCCTTAAGGGATTGTCTGAGGGGAAAAACTGCACTTTATTCTTCCAAACTTTAAGAATATATTGACAAGTTTGAAACTGAAAGGTGTAACAGCTGAAATCAAGGGAGCTCTACCAAGAGTTGATGTATTCCAATTGTTTGAAAAATGAGAGGGTTCTGGAGTAAATTAGGAACAACTGTGAAATTCAGATCCAAGACATGGGAATCCTGAATTAATATCTGTGCTTACTGAACATGGGTGGGAGATCTTCACCTAATTACCTGATGGGTGAAAGGCTAAACTTGTTGGTTGATAATGACGTGAACTGATGTTGAAAAGGGTATGTGCCTTGTGGGCGGTGGTGAAAAATAGCCTGCTTCAGCCTTCCTGTGCTTTTAGATGTCTGAAGTCTGTGGTGGTGACGAGAACTGCTGAAGTAGAAAACACTACGTGATGTTTGCTTTATTTTTCTACCTTCGAAGGTTCCCAAATTCGTGGTCTTTAAGAATGCCTCTTTGTGGGGAGGGAGAAATAACTCATGTTTCCAAATATGCCACTTCAGTGTGTACTTCAGTTCTTGAATTGTTGTCAGCAGGTTTTCTTCCTCTTCTGAGGCCGCTCTGCCGTAGCCATGTGGGGACTTTCTGGGCAGAGACTGAGTAGTGTGCCCGTGCTGAGCGGCAGGCAGAACACCCTGTGACCAAGCTGTGCCCAGCAAACTTCACGAGCCAGTTTAACAAGGCTTCTGGAACTGATAGAACTGTCAAGCTAGCCACCGTGACAGCAATTTCTAAGCTGTGAATAGAACACTGTGCTGATTATATTGATCTTGAAACCGACCACCAAGGCTGCTATTCATTGACGTTCTTGTTGGCAGTGTGTCATGGAAGCTCCATCTCTGTTCAAAGTGAGATGTATTAATACTAGACATGTCAGATTTGTCTGCACTCCAATCCAGACAGTGCAGGCTTCAAAGGTGTCGTCAAGAAGATGTCCGGTGTCCTGGGCACTTTGGACTTCTCTGAGCTTGTTTTTACTGTGACCTGCATGCCTCATCTGAAATATTTTTGGTCTGGGTCTTATCTGGAGTCTGCTAAATGCAGCGAGTAGAGCAGTCATGGAGCCTAATTAGTCGTTTTCTTGGCTGTCAATATCCATTTTCTGGAGCTGACAGTTGTGTAGGCTCTCGGATTATGCTTTGCCCAGGGAGGGCACTCTTAAAACGGGACACAACAGCTGGGTTGGAGTCAGCTGTAAGCATGTGGCCTGTCTTAGCCCGAGCGATGGCAGCGACACTTGGGTTTGCAAAGTAGGGCACTCTGCAAGGCTCTGGGCCCCGTGGCTGTGGTACTTCCCACAGACCACCAGAAACTGTCAGCAAAGGCACAAAAATGAAATGGATGGAAAAGCCTTGACGAAAACCTTGGGGGCTGGCGCATTCCCTCATCTCCCTGTGATAAAGAAAGTCTTTAACTTTTTTAATTGCTTCCATTTTTTTTCTCCTTGATGGTGACATTTTTTCCCCAAGCGACTACAATGGTAGTTCATTTATCATTTTTCCTTTCCTGAGCCCATGTTACTTTGTTTTCCTTAATTTTATTTAATTGATTATAACTAATTGACTCTCAGTTTAGGGAATAGAGGTTTCTGAGCCTGCTGGTCTGGTTTTAATTTATTTTTGGTGAAGTATTTTTATTCCAGCCCAGGACTGAGGTTACAAGGTTATTCTTTCTTTTTAAAAAAAAAAACCAAAAAACTAAACCCAAACAAAACCAACCCCAAACTAACCGAAAACCCCAAGAATCACATAAGAAATAGAAAGACAAGCGTTATTAAATTATTTTTAGATTAATAGAAGGAGAAAATCTGCTTTCAGCATCTCACTGGGTGGCCCAGTTCTAACAAAAAGCCATCCTGGGCTTTACTGCGTGTCCATGATAAGTGGTGGGAAACAAGGGCATAAAGCAGGTGGCATGAGGGTCCAGCTGAATGCAAGAGATGCCCAACCCTTGGCCCTGCCACAGATTCACTCTCCAGCCTTGGAAGTCACTTGAAAGGTACCATAATATCCATTAAATCTTCTGTCTGCTTCTGCATTCACTGTGCCTCTGATGGAAGCACAAGAAGATCTCCTGCTTTTCGATCTCTATCTATATAAACATATATTTCCTTTCTGAAGTGTGTGTGCTGTATTGAAATCCAGGCACAAAGCGCGGCGCCTTACTCCAGTGCATCATCTCCACAGCACAATAGTTGTTTTGCTCTTTTTAAAAAGGGAACCAAAGCACATTTCCTCGGCAGTGAAAATAATTCCATTTCTATCTCTTCTGTAGGTAGTTGTATTTATGGAGATCCTTGAGAGGAAATGATGTTTATTTGATAGATGCATTGAAAAATGAAGCACTGGCTAAATAACGCTGATCCACGAGGCGTCGTGATGCAGCTGGTTCCTTGGCAGTACCCCCTCCTCCTCCACGGGGAGCAGTCAGAGGTGGGCTCTCTGCATACCACAGTCCCTCGGAGTATCCCAGGAAAATTACGTGATGGCTGAGGGAATTGCTAGACATGGTCTTCATGTTTTCTGTCTTTCCCTTTGCCACACATTTTCTGCCGTATTTTCTGCTCTGGGTTTTAGAGGAAGACTCCAAGTAGCCCCTTGATCCTGAATAGGTCTTGATCAAGCTGCCGGCAAAATTGCTATTTTATGGTTTGTGTGTATATGCTTGCAAGGGGTGAGGGGCATTTCTCCATGGCCTGGCGCTATTTCCATTAATCTGTCTGCCGCCTTACGCCTGCCTTCCCGCTGCTTGGTGATTATCGCACGGGCTTCCTCGGTGAATTAAGAACAAAATGTGCAGGAATCCTCACTACACCATGAAAGCCAAGGGAATCTTACAGAAACTTTTTGTCCAGAAGTTGTGCTTTACCCAAGAGCACCATCTTCTGGATGTCAGCTCTCCATTTCAAGGAGCACTGCAGCTGCATGACACTCTGCTTGAAGGGGGGGATGGCTGAGGAGAAGCAAAAGCTGGTTGACCTCTGCCTGGGGAGGGACTCGCCATCCTTCCCCAGTTAGCAAATGCAAAGCTCTCTCGGGACTGCTTCCACTGGCATGTGTGGGGCTGGCCACCTGACCCGGTCATTGGTGGCAGAATGGGAATGACTTCAGAATTCCTCATGCTGCTTGGCTGGCTTTGAGTCCTTGTCTGCATGGACCTGCTAATCATTGCATTAGAGCAGTGAGTTCCCTTTTCTGAGCTCTTATTTACTTGCTCTGGTCTTAATTTAATTCTTCTGGTCTGCTTTCTGACATTCAAATCTGTCTAACTTGACCAACTGGCAAGTCCCTCTGAAACACTCTGAACATCCAAAGAAGTTGAAAGGAGGCTGTAGTGAGGTGGGGGTTGGTCTCTTCTCCTATGTTACGAATGACAGGACGAGAAGAAATGGCCTTAAGTTGCGTCAGGGGAAATTTAGTTTGGATATCAGGAAAAATTTCTTTACATAGAGGGTCATGAAGCATTTGAACATGTTGCCCAGGGAGGTGGTGGAGTCCCCATCCCTGGAGGTGTTTAAAAGCCATGTTGATGTGGTGCTGAGGGACATAGTTTAGGGACCCTGGCAGTGCAGGGTGAATGGTTGGACTCGATGATCTTAAAGGTCTCTTCCAACCAGATGATTCTGTGATTCTGTGTAAGAAATTGTCTTAAGGACCTGATTTTGGTCCAATATGAGATTATATCATTTTCTTGAGATTTGGGAGAGATTTGTGGATGGAATTGATGCTGGTTCAGGTCAAGGGAAACCTTATCAAAAGCCTGTCTTTAAAAATTGAGTGCATGGAAGCGTGGTTGCCAAAAGAATCTCTTCTGAATCAATGCTCCCTTCTGCCTGAGTCACAGGAAAAACCAGCGGAAACACAGTGAACTCTTTAAATGTGAAAAAAGCCCAATCATCAGTCAGATTAAGAGAAAATTCAAATTTATTTCAGTTCGTAGATGTGCTCTTTTCACAGGCACCGCTTTCAACTTTTCTTCTATTGTTCCATTACAATTTGAAAGATGAAGTCACAACTGGAAAGAAGATCATCATGACAATCTTATTTTTCTTCATTGCAAAAAAATCATTGCAATGTGCGAGATGGAGAAAAGAAGGTCTCTCTGACCTCATTTTGCACTGTTTTGCTCTATCATGAGTCACTTAAACCGGCGGAGATTTTGCTTACTAGGAGAACCTTTGGAATTGCAAGGGTGGTTAAGCATGGAAAAGATTTCCTTGGGGGTGGTGAAGTCCTTTTCCTTGGAGGCTTTCAAGAAAGAGATTAGAGAAACGTCTGTCAAGAACAGTTTGTGTAGCTGAGCCTGCCTTAGGCAGGAAGATAGACTGGCTGACCTTTGAGGTTCTCTTCCAGCCCTGTTTCGACAATTAATCCTCAGAGGGAGTGCACATACTCTGTGCTACATTAGAGCAGAGCCAGGATGTAGGCACGTTGGTTGTTAGTGCAAAGCAAACACTCTGGCTGAACATCACTCATAAATTTTGCTTCAAGTGCCTGTATTGCAGCAGGGGAACTTTTTTATTCATCTGAATAGAAAAGCCTTATGGGTGAGGTGGCTGAACTCCCCGGAACGCTTCTGGCATAATTGGATGTTGTTAACCTCTACCGGAGGCAGGAGAACACCACTTCTACCTGATTAATCGTGGTAGATGCTGCTAAACTCTCTCAGCTACATATAACCATGCTGTTTTGTTCAAAAAATGGTCACTTTGTACCGATGCCAGCATTCCCGTTCACACTGTGTTACCAATGCCAGCGTTACCATTCACCCTGCGTTACCATTCCCAGTACAGATACTGCATGTTGTACTAGCAAGGCTAAATAAGACCAAGCTTTTCAGGGCAAGCCTCTTCCTAGGTAACAATTTAGCATGGCAGGCCCTCAGGGCAGCATTTTCAAAGTCTTAGGGCATTGTTGCAAGCACGTGATATTGCACAGGAAGCAGCAAAATGGATAATTCCTTTTGGCGACACTTGGAGCCCTCCATTGCTGCCTTTATCACTCCTTATCGCTTCTGAATGGTGCAGCTGGAGAAACAAGTGATCTTATGACATGAATCTCATTAGAAAGTACCCACTGAAGTATTTTCACAGCGCCTTTTCAAAGCATACTGCTTTCCACCCAGCTTCCGTTCCCCTTTTATTAAAAATGCATCCACCAAAGTACCTGAATAAAGTCAATGAGGATGTAATAAATCCATCCCTGTTTGGAGTTTCTCTTGGTAAACCAGTATGTCACTAGAACAATTCTGGAAGAATAGTGCTGAAGTTTAACATGGAAAACATTGATCAGCAGGACTCGCTTTGGGTCTTACACACTGTAAATGAGGTCATCTATTCAAAAAGCATGTCAATGCTAAGGTTTACCAGATAGGATTTGTATTACATGCTTGACAGGCACTAATTATGCCTCAGTAAAAAAGTTTCCTGCAGACTAAAGTTACAGTAACTGGTACAACCAGTCTCTGGGACTATTTTTAATAATAAATACTGCTACATAATATACTGCTTCAATCCTTTGATTATAGCAGAGATTCAGATTTTATTTGAAGAACAGGTCTGTGTGTGAATGTGCTGCGAGAGTTGCAAATCTATTATTTACACCAGATACGGGGGTTTTCTTCCATCGCTTTTTAAGTCAATTTGGTCTGGTCCCTGAGTTGCAGCTCAGTAGGTGCCTGTGACACCATCTGGTAGCTCTGTGTTGATCATGGACCTATGTGAAAGCCATGAGCAGAGGTTTCCAACTGTGATGTTTTGGTTTGTTTTAGCAAATGCCTTTTTGGGAAAGGCACTGAAGCTGCAAAGTAAAGTTTTTCTGAGAAACCTCCTAATATAGCTGGGCTCAGTGCTTAGCAGCAGCTCTGCAGGTCCATCCCCTACTACGTGCGAAAAAACCAAAAGATAATTCAAATGTGCAACCTTTGGGTCTGAAGGTTGAGGACCCACTAGTAGGAGTATCTGGGCTTAGATCACTGGAACAGCAGCATCTCAGTTTAATATAGTTGAAATATATTCCAGTGTGAAGAGTCAGGAGTGACTGTTACATAAATTCATATTTGGATCCTGAACCTCTCAGAAGTCCTAGAGAACTCTGGAGATAGATTTAGCCTACACCAGACCTCTAAAGTGTTTGAAAATTCAGATTAATTTAACTCCTTTTGTTCTCTCCTCTTGAAATATCTTCCCCTATCCCTATTCACTTCAGGGTGAAAAGGATTTGGAAAAATATGGAGTTATGGGGAAAAGAGAGGCATAGCAAGGGTTTTGTCTGAATGTCCTGTAGGATGGAGGTCCACGGAAATGAAGTTATGCCAGCAAAGTAGTTTTCTGTATTTCATTACAAGCTATCACTTGAGGCAAAACAGCTACGGACCATCAGTGAACTTGTATCCATCTGCGGTGGTGCAAGGAAAGGCTGGAGATCTCCGGGCAAGAGGAGCGAACTAGAGGACTGCCCAGTGTAAAGGAGGGGCCCTTTGAAGAGAACCGGACCTGCCCTGTCGCCTTGGCGTGTCAGCAGAGCACTTTCCTCCCTAGCCCCTCCAGACAGCACCTTTCACGAGCGCTACTTTGCATTTCTTTACAAACCGTTCTTTCCATAATAGTTTTGAATATGCAGTTACATGGCAAACCTACTTGTATTTCTCTTGATGAGTGTTTACAAGACCAGCACTTGTGACGCTTTTAAACCCAAGCTTATTTAGTCTTCTAATTTTAGAGCTGTCTTCGTCTCTCTCCTATGCAGACCTGGTGTTACCAGTTGTAAGCTGGCCTCAGTTTCAACTTACAGAATTGAAAGCAAATAATGAGATTGATTTTTAAAAATACGGAAATGTTCTTTACCCCTATGTTATTTTTCATGCACACCTATTCTTCGCTGTGGACCCCCGCTAATAGTAAGCATGTTGTAGATTAAAGCTCTCCACAAAGTCCCAGCTTCCACCTGAAGGTTATTTATTATACAGGGAGATACGAAGCGGGTCTCCTTGGGTAAGGATTCCAGTCAGCAGACCAGCACAACAGGCACATTTGTGTGCGACTGATACCGTGAGACAGTCTCGTGGCTGTAACGGATAACAAGGTTCCGTGGTCTGCAGACCTCAGGCTCCACTGCTGCCCCTCCACAGAACTGGTTGGCAGCACTGAAGAATGGGGAGCTCGCTGGTTATCAATAGTTTACAACAAGCCTTTGCGCTTCTGGGCTCCGGCTGTGCCCAGCGTGGTGCGGGGAGGTGAACCTGTGTGTGGAAGCGGCTGTCAGGATTCACCTGGTCTGTTTGTGCACCGTCTGATGCGCAGAAGCTGGGGACATGGGGAGAGAGGTTAAAGACTCCAAGCAGAATGTCAGACCTCCTCTTTGTGTTTGTCCTTGTGCCAAAACAAATTCAGTGCTGGAGAAAGCTGTCAGCCTCTAGTGCTGGAGAAATATGTCTGCTCGAGCTGCAGCTGTTATGGGAGGATCCGTTTGCTCTTGGTTTATTACCTGATTGGACCTGCTCTCAGATCTGGTTTTTAATGAGGTTTCCTGCTCTGGTGAGATAGCACAAAGCTCTGTTGGGCTGAACCTCTTCACACCAAATTACACATGAATGACTCAAGCCCATTAGCCTTCCTCCACACCCCCATCAAGGCTGTGCCTAACTGAACTTATGCCTGAACAACAGGAATAAAAGACACCTTGAAAAGACACCCGGCTGTACCAGCTGCCTCTTCCGCTAAGATCCCCAGGGAACACCGACCGCTGCTGTGGATGTCTTGCGTGACTGAACCACTAACAAGAAATAGGTTACTGCTGAACACGCTGCTTTGAACTCTGCTTTAGGGCCAGAAGTGAGATTTCTTAGCAGCGTTGTTCCTGCCTCTTGATCGTAAACCTCACAGCAACAGGCCAGCAGGGACCAGCTGTGGGACCTTCCTCACAGAAAGCACTGGCCTCTATCAACTGAAATAGAAACATCTCTGGTAACGGCCTACTGCTTGTGTTAGCTCTCCTCTGGTCTCGAACAAGAATACATAACATGGTGATCTTGAGCAGGGAAGTTCTCAATTTAAGGAACGGGAGACACATCTTTATGGCTGTTTTCTGAGGAGGTCACTGGCAGATTGTCGTTTTCCCATTGGTCATTTCTTGGCAGTTGGTAAAAATATGCTAGAGCCATTCCCAAGTTCTCTGTGGGGATGTTTCCCTTTCTCACTTGTGACACCTCAGCGGAGGAGAATCTTCAGCTCTGTTTCTTGTCTTTGCTACCCACGGTGCACCTCGCTCCCCAGAAAACCCACACGTTGCTTTTTCTCGTTCTTAGAATGCTGTCTCAGCAGGGTGCAGGCTCTGGAAACAAACCTTGCGGATTGTGAAGATGAAGTATGTATAGGAACGTCAAAAATGGTTTGGGTGGGACAGTTTATCACAAGAAAGTAGAGGTTTCCCATCCCTCCAGCACAGGACTTTGTCAATGACCTACTGAGTGACTTTATCCAGCAAGGACACCAGTTAGCAGTAGTTTAGTCACGCGGGATTTGATGGAGACTGCTGAGTTCACGCCCTGTGTGCCTCTGAAGGGCCAGCACCAGCCTGTGCTGGCGGGGTTGGTAGGAACGGGCATATCAAAGGTGAACTGTTCTACATTCTATCACTTATCCCCTTGGGCCACGCAGTCCTCCCCTGTGAAGATGAGCGTTATCAAGGCTTGTCCAGGCGTGAGATTTAGCTCATATAAATTCTGACAGGAATAAATGACTCTAAATTGTGACCAAACCTTTCTTTCTGCCCAGTCCCTTGCCCTTCCGGATCTGCCCCTCCAGGAGGGAGCTGGCTCAGAACAGCTCAAGAAGATAAACAGCTGCTTTAAAACAAAGTTTTCAGCTGTCTTCCTGATATAACAATTTCCTGCGATGTGCTGTGCCTCAGTTGAGAGCAACACGGTTGTGACAGATACTTTTCTATTTTAAAATTGGCTCTTAGAGCAGGTAACAAGTGAAGGGGAGCGGAGCGTGTCCAGCGGCATGCAGAGCTCAGTGGAGAAGGGGACATGGTGGGATTCGGTTTCCTGGGTAAAAGCTCTATCAGATAACACAAAGTGTTGATGGAAAAGCAGGTAGACCAAGACGAATCGCTATTCGTATTAGGAGCTGGCTACATCTGGGAGTTAGGACAGGAGGCTCAGGGATTCTGGATATTATTTCTGTCTAGGCATTTCCCCGCTTCGTCCCTGTTCTGCTCCGCCTGTCTTTGTCCTACTCGTGTGGCAAGCACCAAAGCGCAGTGACTGTGGGTACGGCAAAGGTGGATCAGCGTAAGGTCTGGCTTCACCTTCACCGACTGGCTCAAGCTCCTGTCAGAGAGGCACGGTCTGTTCTCGGTTTGAGTGAAACAGCATACTCAGAAGGGCAAATGAAAAGCAAGGGCAGGGCTGGAGGCCTGCTGCCACTGATTTTCGGGGTAGGAGGGGTCACTAGCAAACACTTCAGCCCAGCCCAGCCCAACTCTTCTTTTGTCAGGACGCTGCAACAGCCATTCAAGACCGTTCATGGATCCGGCGGCACCGGCGATGCTGGCGGGGAGCCCATGGCCGTTTTGATGCTCGCAGCAGTCTGCTGCTCAAGGCAACCGCCTGCCTTGCCTCTACCTAGAGCTGGCCATGAAAACACACCGCCGTTAGAGACAGCCTGCATAGCGCATTTGTCAGTGCAATTAAATTAGCTTAAAAAGATCTCTCACGGTAAATAGATGCAGCTTTCTTACTTAGTCAAGGACTGTTTTTCAAGAACTGTGTGTACAGCATCCAGCCTGCCAGGGCTCTCATCTCACTGGGGTTCTCGAAGCAGTATCAGGAGCTGACTTAACTACAGTTTTACTTAGGTTGAAACAACACGTCCTTTGACTTCAGATAATGGTACTCTGCAAAGCTGCACGAGTCTGCTGCTCACCAACAGTCCCTGTAAAAATACTCAGTACTGTTGCAGCAGGAAAGAGGATAAAACCAAACTGTCTTGTGCCAAGCGATAAAACCTTTTGCATATGGTTATACTGCTATCCCTTGCCCTTATAATGCCTTTCACAGAAGGATCTTGAGACATTTTCCAGACGTTAGTTAATTAATCTCCATAACATCCCTGTGAATTAGGTGACTTATCTACTATTTTACAGACGGGTGAACTGAGGCGCATAGAGGTTAAGTGTCTTTCCCGAAGTTAAACAGTGGATTAGAGGGAAATGCTCGGAGTGGAGTGAAGGACCACAATCCTGTTTAACAGCCCTGTTCCCTCGCCAGCACTGCGGTTACCCATGAAACCTACTCCTTCTCTACACCCTGTCCTGTTTAAAAGGAGAGTGGTTAATTTAAATATTTCTGTACGTGGTTGCAAAAAGCTCATTAGTAAGTATGTTACTTGTAGTTTAAATACTGACACGGGTTCTTGGGTATTAAGTGAAAGATTGTACCATGTAAAACGGTGATTTCTTGTTTGAAGCCATTGATTTCTTGTTTAAATCCTTTTCACGGGGGAATAGAATTGTGAGTTTAAAGACACCAACTGCATGTGTGTTTTGCCGTAAAAGCCGTAACACCTCAGACTGAAATGGGTGTTTTTGAATGGCTTCCAAGTTTGGCAATAGAGACTTTCTTGTACCTTAGAGAAATCGATTTTCTGC
>NW_010424779.1:61564-72895 GCF_000710305.1 Buceros rhinoceros silvestris
TTTTTTAAACATACTTTTCTTTTTTTTTTTCCCATCAGAAAGTGGAACTACTGAATTGCTTCATATTTAAGCAGATATTTCAGATTTCCGAGAACTTTTGACAGCCTGGGAAAAGGAGGTGGGTATTCAATGCCTGTCCCACGTGGTAAAGCCTGTCCAGATCACTGTATGCTGCAGGAAGGGCAGCAGTCTTGCAGAGCGTTGCAGTTACAATTGCCGCCTGTTTTTTGGCAAGTACCATATTTACTGGTGTAGAGCCAGAGCCCATTCATCTTTGAAATGCTCCAGCTGCTGCTGATCTGCTCTGTTTTAATAAGGTGTTTAAAAGTCTCCAGCTGTTTATGAAGAACCAGAGCAAAGGGGATGATTTATTTGACAGGCAGAACACAAGTATGGGCCTCACAAATACTCCGGTGTGACTTTGGTGATTAATATCGACACGTTGAATTTGGCAACTCTTCCTGAAGCAGTCTACTGCCAGATGGTGAAAGAATGGAGGGAGGCTGGAAGGAGAGGCAGAGGGACTCTCCACCTGCTGTTTGCCAGTCAGTAGTCGCGGTGGCTGGCACGGGAAGGGACGAGGAGGAGGCTGGAGGGTAGTACTGCTATGTGATGGGCTGGGTCGGATACACCTTCTGGTCCTGCATCCCATCGTTTGTCAATGACAAACCTAGGATAGGTCATCAGTTCTGCCACGAGGGAAACAAGCATCCATGGCCTCCTTCCAACTTGCAACAAATTACCTTTGTTCCCCAATTAATTTAGCCGTCTGCTTAGTGTGCAGCAAATGTATAATTAGCTCTAGAAAGACAGAAATGTTATTTCAAAAAACAGTTTGAAATATCCCAAAGAGACATTCCAGCAGGCTTTACCCAGTGTTCCTTTATCTCCATTCTCACTTTAATTACCAGTGAGTTTCCTTGTTTAATACTATTTTATGGACCTCTTCTTTCCTTCTCTGCTGCTGTGAGAAACTTGCTGGTGTGGACAAAACATGGAAAGTGTCAGGAGAAGAATCATGGCAGAATGAGTTCAGTTTTGAATTGGGATTTTTCAAAATTAAGGGGGTTTGGGGATTTTTTGGTATGAAACACCAAAACACTGAGGGGAGGGATGAATTCTCGGAAGAAGAATGCTGAATCTGCCATTCTTTCCTCTTTTTCTTGGGGTAATGGCAGTGGCATGACGAGTGGAACATCACCTCTCTTGACCATGTATTCTCTTATGAGAGTGGAACAGTGCAGACATAAAAGTACAACATAAATGTGACTTTCACTGTAAGCAAAAATTGTGCTTGTTCTCTGTCAAGATGGAGTTTGAAATTCAAGGGAATGTACGAAGAGAGGAGGTTGTTATTTTCATCCAGATGTGAGATAAGTGTGATCTGTGGCTTTCATCTGTGGATTCCCTGACTCACCATCGCTGGAATCCTGGGTCTTTAATATTCTGAACTGCAACCTGAGCTGGGAGGAGGAGAAGGACATCAGTAATGCACCCATCCATCCCACCTTACTCATGGTGCCAGCCCTCAGGAACAAAAAGATTTATTTCCTCACACCATTCTGACTCTGCCTCACTGAAGTGAGTTGTTTCTCATTTGTGCTGGGATAATAAAAGAGAAAAAGGGTTTTGTAGAGGAATGCAGAGATTCTACAGGTTCTTGCTTTGCTTGGAGAGAAGTTTGAAAGCTTCTATATCCAGTCTTGTAGGACAAAGTGGGTCAGATGTTCTGCTTCCTATTTGATCACCAACACAATCTCATTGCTAGGTTTCTGACTAATTTAATTTTTCAGTCACCAAATTTAAGTAAAATACCTTCTGATGGTTGCACTGCTCGTGTTCAGTTCTGCAGCACCTTCCCTCCTCCCTCGCACCGCTGCAGTGCTGTACGTGTATGCCCATGTGGTTTTATCCAAGGCCGATAGCCAGCCTGTGTTCGGGGCTGGAATCCTGCTGTCAGCAGTGATTCAAGGAGCGAAGCAAACGACACCATTCTGTATGTTTTAACACCATGGGGAATCTGGTTGCTGGCTGACCCCGTACTGCAACAAGAGGTTGTGTTCATCAAGGTGCTGCTGTTGAAATGTGTCTGTCCATCTCTTTCGGCCTGAGGTCAGAGAATGACGTCCCTTAGCAAAAATAGTGCTGGAAAGAAGGAAGGAGACTGGCTGTGAAAAAAAAATGAGGAGCTGTGTCTTCATTTGCTTTATTACGTACCTTGTAAAATGCCTCCCCTAAGCCTAAGCAAAGTGTCTGTGCTGTCTGAGAGGTCTCTTTGTCCCCAGGTGACTGCCAAGTGTTCTACTTTCCCAGAAATCACCTGGCACAGCCTGGAGTACCAGTCACTGCTGGGCTGGGAGGTGGCACTGAAATGACTGCGGAGCTTAGGACAGGAGGTGAGTGATGCCGTTACGCCCAATTCCAGCGTCAGAAGGGTTTTGGGAGGCAGGTTGTCAATCCCCAGCCTACAACTGGATCGCTGGGCTCTCAAGCCTGGAGTTGAAGAGCACGCTGGCTCCTGCCATCTGCTGAGGCCTCTCAGTGGCTCTTTCTGCCACGCATTTGAGCATCTAATGACTACAAGGAGTAAGGATCTCAGCTGTGCTTCCCTTCCAGAACCTGACTCTTCCTCAGGCTGGCTGAAGCGTGGCTCCATTTGAGAGGGGACAGTGCCATCTACTGACCCAGCTGCCAGGGCGGTTCTGCACATTCCGCAAAGCCCTGACGCGATTTTGTGCCTTTATCAGTTTATCCCAGTGCTCTCTGCTGACTACTCATGGGAAACATCGCTCTCCGCTCCTTCAGCTCGCTCAGACCCTCCCGTATGTCCTGTCTGGAGCCGAACACACGAACGATCAATCACAGATCCTCACTTAGCGTCAGTAGCACAAGCCATTTTCACATCCCATTATCCCAACAACTTCCCTGTATGTGTTTGTGTCTGTTTGAAGACAGTTTGTCAGGTTTTAGGGAGAACGTCTAATCTTTACCCAAATCACATAACGTTCTATCAGCTTTTAGGCTCTTCTGCAGCTCCATAGCGCTTGAACTCTTGGCTCTTCGTCAGTGATTATTGTTTATGCTGTTTACTCGAGAGCTTCCCAGTTACTAACAACCATACACAGAACATGCCTGTTCAGAGAGGACGGGGATAGGGAACCTACGTGGTGGGCAAGAATCCTGCAGTAAATGGGGGGTGAATCATTACTCAATCACGGAGGTTTTCTAAAGCTCGTGAGTTAAGTAGTACTGCCCTGGGTGGTTGTAAAGGCTGCACGGACCCATCATCTGGAAGGGAAAATGGATGAGATTTGCTCTTTTGGTGTAACCTGGGAGGTTTGCTGTCCCACGGGCTCTAGGGCTGACAGTTGTAAATGCTTTAGTGCTGCTTCACTCCTTCCCTTCAGGCAAGAAATCGGTTCCTGCTCTTTGGAACAGGGAAAACCAAGGGGTCGTTCTTGCTGTCATCACGAGGCTTTCACTCCAGTGCAACAATTGCAGATCTGTAGGTTGTTGAATTATCTTGCTAAAGGCTGTGGAGATGAGGAAGTTTGGCTCTGAGTCTTAACAAAATTCAGGAGCCACGTTTGGGCTGGCCTCTGTGTCTGCTCACTGTTGTGATCTCTTCAGAAGCTAATAACAGTGCCTGGAAAGTGGTAAAACCAAAGCAGTGGCTAAAGCAGAAGATTTATGTGTTTTCCATGCAAGCCAGCTTACGTGGACTTCAAAAACCTGGACAAGTTCCACACTGAAGCAAAACTTCAGCTGTAATAAGCTCCTGTAATAGAAATGTAGCACCAGGCCTGGTGTTGCAGTCTGCTCAGAGAAAATCGTATTTCTGCTACTGAACCTAAAGAAGTATTTCCTCTCTTAGCAAGATTTTTGCCACTCTGTTGACAGGTCAGTTCTAAGCACCAGAGAACAGTGGGAGTCTAATCAGTTAACAATACCAAAAGACGGATTTAATGAACGGTCACTGTAACAGGTAGGACGGGCTGGTGTTCAAATAGCAATGGCTGTTTGGGTGAAGATAAAAGGATTTTTAGTCATGGGTCCAATTCCTTAGTTAAATAAATTCCTTAGTTAAATAAAAATTCTAGTGACATTTGTGCAATAATTCTGAGGAATTATATTGTGTGTGTTTAGTTTGAGGTAAAGCTTAAGCTGTAAGATCTCCTTCTACAAAGCACAAGATCCTTGTTTATCATTAAAAAGTTGACCTGCTTGACCTGTTCTCACTGTTTCTGGTCTTCCACCTTGGCATATATAATCCAAACCGCAAAGATTTACAGGCTGAGCATCCTCCCTGAGGCTGGTCCAAGACGTGCACTGCATGGCACGGAGCCTTTCCTGTCCTCAAAAAAAATTTCCAATAATTGCATATTTATGCTATGCTGTGAGCGGGTGTTCACCCATCACCTTGGAGCTGGAGATGCTGTTTGCAGTACCCTGAGGTGAAGCATGTATCACCTGTGTCCTTGCAGTGAGGGCGTGCATCCTCGACCCTTTCTTCCTCTGTGAGCTGAAACTCCCTGTTTATCTCCAAATAGCAGTTTTCCCACCCAGAATCAATTAATACGTGCTAACCTTAGTGTAAACATTATTTTTTTCATAGATAAATTCCCTCAGGAAAACTTTCTGCTTGATTTTTGTGGAGTTACTTAGCTGTAATCATGCAGAATTCTCTGGGTTTCAAGCCGTGTGCCTCCTGCAGAGGTGTTCTGCCTGCTAATGATAGGCACTCAAGCTGTTCGTGCTCTTTAGGCAAGGGCACTTGAAGGACAACGCTCCGCTTTTACCATCCCTTCCTCTCTTGTACAAGAGAAGCTGCACAACTTTTGCCCAGCGTCACAGTCCCTTTGCTTAGTAAACCTCCCTTGGAAAGTATGTAGGTGTTGCTCTCAAGAATGTTTCCGAGGTTTTTAAGAGGCTGCTCTAGGGAGAGGTTTCCATCCTTTTCTGAGAGCAGCTGTAAAATAGTAAGAAAAAGTTTAACTGACACCAGAAATGAAAGCTCTCTGCCTCAGAATGAAGATTCAATGCACAACACCAGGCAGATCTTTAAGAGTGAATTTGGAGTACGTGGTGAAAATAACTGTTCACTTAGCTCTAGGTAAAGCTGCTTCCTGCAAATTCCGTGCTCCTTTTTATGGGAATCAGGCTTATTGTGATGGGTTTTTGAGACAGGCCTGTTGCAGATGTAGAGCGTGTTGCTACAGTATTTGCTGTGCCACTACGAAGCATTGTGCTACGCTTCTGCCTTCAGGGCAGGCACCAGCCTTGTAAATCCCAGTTCCAGTGCAAGTCCCACTGCTACCTGAACTGGCAATGGCCCTGGGGGTCGTTGGCACTGAGCCCTAGCTACACCTTCATTGGAAGGGCCAAAGGCTTGCATCTACGCCAACGGGTTTTTGAGACGTGGCTACCCGTGCTCTACATGGCCCCCACCTCCCCGTGCCTTTCAAGCGTCATCTGCCATATCCCTCCTTTCTTGGAGGAATTGGGGGAGGATGTGAACAGTTCCCCCGCTGTGCCGTCTGCAAGCAGCGTGAGTACATGTTCCATCCTTCTGCTAGACAAGTAGTTAGTCTGAATACTTGGGGATGTATATTCCAATAGGTGATTGTATCTACATACAATATGTCTTGGAAAGGAAAAGGTGATGAATCGCTTTAGTGGCTGGATGCAGACAATTAATAAAGTATTAATACCACAGGGAATGGTAGCCCCTGAGTTAATGGTGCCTGCCAGCTAAATTCCTATAAATAAGCTTCGCCTCAAATTTCACTCATTTCTTGCCGATGTTCGGACTAGAACATACTTTATCCTGCAGCAGTGATGCTGTCTCCTTGTTTATCTAGCGTGGTGTTTCCTGTAGTGGTGAACGAATGGAACTCGGGGCAATGTTAGAGGCTTCAAAACACACTCTGTGCTTCAGTGACCCACACCCCCTCCTACCTCCTTGCTGCAGGGCTGTACACAGTGAAAAAAAGGCAGCGCAAGGAACAGAGGGAAGTTTGCAGAAACTGGAGGCGCAGGTAATGACAGAGGAAAACAAGTACACAGCCTCTGGCACATTCAGACTCGGCTAGCTGGCTCCTCAGATTTCTCTATGTTCAGCTGTTACTGAAGGGAAATAATCATCATTTCCAGCTAGAAAACATGGGGTTCTCGTGGGGAAAGAATGCCTGACAAGCCAGTGAGAGGTGAGTACGTTTGGGTATTAAACATGACTGAGAGAGATTTCAAATTCTAATAATGTCTTTTCCCAAAGTATTTGTTCTGCCCTATCAGCTAACACAGCAACGGCACGCACGTTAAAGCCCTGGAATTGAAATCGAGATCAAGGGTATCAGGTATAAACTGGTTTTAGAGCATAACGTCAAATGATCAAACCATGCTGGAGCAGCGTCTGTGACACAGTGACTTACAGCTTTGGTGCTGCTTTTTAAACGTGATTATGCATTTTAATTGTTTGACTTCTGTCTATGTATGGAGTAGTTTCAAAGATGTTTTAAAATAACTTATGGCATGAAAAGGCTCCTGGTTTTTAAATACTCCTCAGGTTCAGTAAATGTGGTTCTCATTTTGTGCGATGTGTGAAACAGTGATTTGGTTCAGTGCTTTCGAGGGGTGGAGAAGGATCTCCTAAAACTCACTGGATCAATGAGGCTACAAATGTGTGAAGACAGTAGAAATTTCCATTCTGTTTGTCATCTTCTGTCACTGGAAGAACACAGAGCTCCTGTAAATTCTGTGGTGTCTGGAAGAACAGGAGTGCCAGCCTTGGAAGGATGGGATGGAAAGGGCCTCCAAATCAGATGCAAAGGTGACTGGTTTGTCTTGCTCCTCTCCTTCAGCCATCCATCTTGTCCCTATCTCCATGAAGCAGAACCCTATCCCAGTTCCAGGTGGCCCAACCCAATGCAGAACCAATTTCAAACCTCACTGAATGTGTGGCAGCAGCGTCCATATCCTCTCCCATGAACATCAGGCAGGAGCTGGTTGTTCTGGAAACACATCTCACAGGCTCAGTAATGTGTGAAAATGGAGATTTAAACCCGCACTTCATTTGGTTTTGCTCCTTGCTATTCAGAGAGCAGAAAATCATAATTTATAGTGCTAATTATCAGTATTTATAACCAAATCCTTGCTTAAAACACAGGAAAGATGATTTTTAAAAAAGGTGTCATTCTGCTAAATATTGTCTACTGTTGCCTGTTGTTTTAGAAGCGCTCTTGATTTTTCTTTAAAAGTGGTTTTGACCTGAGAGAAAAACAATGTTAATGTGAGGTCCTTGTATAAAAATAAAATAAAGAACATATAAAACCAGGTTATCAAAGGTATCCCGGTCATCTCCTCCACTGCCACCTGCAACACTCGAGGAGTTGAAGAGCTCTTGCTTATGGACTCTGGGCTGGTTCTTATGATATTTTTTATTAAAATGTTCGGTTAAAAAGGTGAGAATTTGGGCTACTCATGAAGAGCACAATTCTGTACCATCTCGTATGACAGGGTAACACCAACAGTTTGGAAAAGGGACTTGGAAAGAATTTCCAGAGCAGTGAATCCTGTTCGAGGAGCTCTGGTTAATTGCCTTTTAAGATGCACCCAGTTCTCGGTTGCGTGGTACACTTGTTGGGTTTATTAAAATGACACAACTATTTGTAACCCTCTGATAAGAACCCGATTAAATTTTTTGCCTGGCTTGTTGGAGATCCTGATGACGTCCCTTCTAATTAGTGCCAATTGCATTTGTCATTAATTTTACCATTTGCAGCACCATTAATTTTTTAAGAAGATTTGGTCTGGGTTTCGTTATGTTTTGTGTGTCCCATTAACATTAACAATCCCTCTTCCAGCTGTTGGAGCCAGGTATTCTTTTAAAAGACAATGACATGAGTGATTCTTATGTTTCTTAGCATGAATTTAGGCATCAAGCGCTCAGGTGATTTCTTCTTTGGTGACCAGTCATTTGCGTTAAAAATTTGCTGCTCTGTAGAGCCAGGAAGGAATCCACATACTTTTCCCTAAAAGCTCTGGTGATGAGCCTTGAAAGGTCTTTTGTCTGATGCTTCACGAGTGAACAAAACCCTTGCAGAAGCAATCTGTTTGCAAAAATCAATGACATTTGCACTCTCGGGCCGTAGATACTTAACTTTTGCACTGCTCTGATTTTTTCTGACTGCCTTCTACCTCTAGAGAATTCTTGTTAGAGAGAACACGTTTTGAAGAGAGGATTTGGCTGAGGTTCAACCTCTTACAGACGAACGAAACTGGGCACCTGTTGTACGATACAAAACTTCTCCTGTTTTATTGCAGCTGGCAAACTAAATGAATTGCAGTGCTGCTGCTGAGCTGCCTCTTGCGAAGCTCAGCAAATGCTCCTTCGTTATTGCGACCAGGATGTGTCACATGTCAGAGCTCAGACCCAGGTGGACGCTTTGTCACACACCACAGGGTCTTACCTGCCTGGAAACCAGAAGCCAGCCTCATTAATTCAAGTTGGTTTCTTCTTCCTCCAGGTTACCAGTTGCTTTAATTTTTCCCAACTGCACGATGTCTGTCCCAGACACCTTTGGCCTCCAGACTTCTCAAAGTGCATAAATAAACAAAATTAAAAAATAAACAAACTTCCTGGAAGCCCACCTGTGTTGCTCCTAAGGAAGTGATATTTCTGTGCCAGGGTAGAGCGCAGCTGAATTCAGTGATTTCCCCCAGGGGAGTGGCACCGGTTAAAATGCAAAAAGCTTCCCTGATAGGCTTTAGAGAGATCTGGTCTTCAAACTCTTCTGCCACAGAAAGAAATGAAATATTTATTAGAGCTGTGTGGGGATCAGAAACTTTTATCCATTGGGAAATTCACATTCTTACAGAAGGAGGAATTGGACCGAGGAGGAATGTTGTGAGGAAAACCTGCGGTGCCCCGCAGGTGAGTTACCCGCAGGTGAGGTGAGCGGGCAGCACGGCACCAGGTCTGTGTCAGCAGTGTGGCGAGCCCGAGCGATGCTGTTCCTGCGTGCCCAGGGGGTGGCACTGGGACAGACAGCTCTCCGCTTGACACCCGCCTGTAACGGACGGCTCTGCTGCGTCAAAACTGGGGATGCCTTTGCTGAAGACAAGCAGGCTGTACAGCACGTGGTTTTTCTGATCTCAGCTCCCAGGGTGATTCAGATGTGAAGGAGCAGACTCATATTTTGCAAGCACCCTGGCCTGCCTACCTGGTTTGGGGGACAGGCAAGTGCCACCTAGTCTGCCTGAAGCGGTTTTTGCAGGTTGCTTAAGAAAGATTTAAATCTAAGGCCTGGCTCAGCCACTGATCTGCTGAGAAGCCTTCAGTAATCTTTCTCATCTCTTGCCTCCGCTTTTCAGGCAGCCCTTTGCCTGTTTTCTCCATTTTGCCCGTAAGAGGATGGATTATTTTGCTGTATTTTCCGTATCTGTACAGGGGCTTCCGCAAAAGGGCCGCGGGTCTTCCGTCCAGACCTGTCATGTGAAATGAATCTGAGACTCGAGAAATGCTTAACTCGATTACTTCAGCTGCTATTCCAAACAGGATTTAATCTCTTGAGCAAAGATTGTTTATTCTACAGCTTTGTAAACTGGAAAAGTTTGTGTATGTGTCTCATTAGAGGAGCCTCATAAATAAAATGTCAGGTCTGTAGCAGAACAACAGAACACTTTCTGTTAGTACAGGTGCATTTTGCAGAGAGACAATTCCTGTTTAACCTTGCTTAGCTCAGGGTGCTTCTGAGATATAAAGCTTCTATTCCCATGCTTTATTTTCCCACTGACCTAATTTCATTAACTCTGCATCGGAGTTGGGAAAAAAAAATCTCAGCGAGCATCAGGTCTTTTCAAAACACATAAGGCTTAAAGCTCAGGAAGGGCTTTGTGTATCCTATTAATTTTCTTAATTGCAAACAAAGCCTCAGTGTCTTGTGTAATAGCCACATTTCAAACCAGCATGTGGCTCATTAAAGTCCTAACACCTGAACATTAAAGGTAACCACATAATTAATCTGAGTAGTGCTCCTTCTATCAGTGCGGGTGTGCGTGCGCCCACTAGAAGGCACTACCTGCCAGAGAGTTACAATCCCGAGCAGTGGAGAGCTCCATTAAATAACTCCATCTGCAGCCGGAGGTGGGAGCCTGAGGGTGGACAGTGTCTCTGGCCTTGGTTACAGGCGTTTCACAGCAAAACCATACGGAATCCAAATTATATTCTCTTTGAAGGCCAGTGTCAAATGTATTTACGATACGAAGGAATGAATTTCATGAGCTTTCAAGCTTCTAGGAAGAACCACCAAGGGACTTCAGCACTGGCCCAGGGCTTGGAAGAGAGGTGGGGTGGGTCTCTTACTGATTCCCAAAGTAATCTCAGGCTATTCCCAGTGCCTCATTCATCGAAGGAAAGGAGCACCGGTGATTTATGGGAGTGTTGAGACAACGAGTCTAGAGGAGGGCAGATAACACAGGTTTGCACAAGCGTTCCCTGTCCCCCCTGCCAACAACAGGCTGTGAGGATTGCAGGAGGAAGTCCAAGTGATTTCTTGCGAGCTCCGTACTAAAGCATGCAGTGATGCAGGGAAAGGTTCTCGCCGGGAAGCTGGGAGACTGGGGATCAACTCAGGGACAGGAGGGCTTTGAAACTAGAACCAAGAACCAGCTGCAGTGACTGTCATAGCTCAGTGTGTCCCTCTGGCCTATAACCAGCTTCATTTCAAGCGTGGTCCAGATGGTACGAGTTGAAGAGCTGTGTGCAGTCTTATTTACCACACATTGTCTTTATGGCAGATTAAATGAAAAATCCTCTTAAGGCTACCGTTAATTCTGGACCACTTACCAGTGGGCCTAAGAGTTTCACAACATGGCTTTACTGTGACACCGTTCCTCTTCACTGAGAGGGGGTTATTCCTGCCAGAAAGACGGGAATTAAGACACCAGAGATGAGACGGGAGAATCTTTCCCATGCCTTGAAGAATCCCACATCTCCTTAAAACTTTACTGCCTTAAAAAGTTACTGCAGTAACTTTCTGGTGAGTATTGTGCCGCAGCAACCTCCAGGCAAGCGGCCCTGCTGCTGCTGTGTGCGGCACGGTTCAAGCCAATTCAAGACTGACCATTTCTCCCCCAGGAGGAAGGCAGCCAGATGAAAATTCCCAGTTGTACAACCACCCTTCAGAATGGTCCACCACTTTAACAGACCTTCCTGAATTTGGTCTGTGCTGTAATTCCCTCGTAAAACACAGCTCTGACAGAGTATGAGCCAAGCTCACCCTTTTATTATGCAGCACGTTCCTGTATTCCACTGTTCCCTGTAACGAGAGG
>NW_010424779.1:72984-76595 GCF_000710305.1 Buceros rhinoceros silvestris
AGCGGTTGTGCTGGAGTCTTTCTGTAACTTACATCTCCCAAAGACTTCTGCTACATTTTGCTTGCGTATATATGACCTGACTATGTGTTACCATGTAATAGTTTATTAGAGTTTTTAAATGACATTACAAAGAGCCCAAGGCTGGTGCTACAAGGAATACTGAGACATTTCCTGTGTTCACAAAGTTCCCCTGTTACGATGGGCTTCCAGTACAGCTTCCCCTCAGCTGTGAAACGCGACCTGTCACATTCCCTTTGTAACACGTGGGCACTGCTTCAGTGGTGGTGGAGGAGCGGTGTGAAGTGGCGTCGACGTGTACTACCACCAGTGCCCTCTGCAATCTGTGTTTCGAGCTGGAGAAACATTACAATGATTGTCAGGAACATCCAACATTGGACACTTCTCTTCACAAGGGATGTGGCACAGACTCTTCTAAATACACTTTTCATTGCCAAAGTACTCGAATGAGATCCATCGAACTCTACACCCGTAAACGGGGGTATCACTATAAATGCAAACACCTTTCTAAACCAAAAGGCTTGAATAATTCTGGCTCGTTGTTATTCAAAGAGCAGCAAGGCTTCACCCTTCTAACTGCATTCTCTCCTTTTTTTTTCTCACTCAGGACGCCCTTGCCATGTCAGCAAACTGGTTTGTACAACGAGCCAGTGATTTGAACTGCAAGACCACAGGCACTGCTGCAACCCCACCCCGTCCTGTCCAGCATCACTATTTCACCATCAGTCCTGGTTCCTAACAGACTGGAACGGCAGTGGTTGCTCAGCTGTGCAGAGACGCCTCGCGTGGTACACCTGCATTTCCGGTCTGTGTTCTACGAACACACAGGGGAGGTCTTACCAGGAGCAGGAGATACAACTTTGATGTTCAGTCTCTTACGCTTCCAGAATCACCTTATGCCATTTCTGAGAAACCAACACACAGTCCTCAGCTGTTTCAGTGACTGATGCTCAGATTAGTGCTTAGCTTCAACCTTGTGCTTCATTCCATGAAGTTACGTAGGACGAGCTGAGATTTCCACGTGAAGGGTGTCACTGGACATTTAGCTATCAAAAACAAAACGTCTACAAAAAGTGTAAGAAAGAGAAAAAAGTGGCTTCACGAAAAAATACACCCAGTAGTTGAGATCCGTAAGATCTGTGTTTTAATAACACAACTAATTGATCCTCATAACAAGAATTCAAAAAGTGAGATTACAGTACACAAACCGCAATAGAAACTAACCTATCCCTAACGATACCATATACATTAGGAATGCAAGCTCTGTAACAATATAAAAATGCTTCTACACACAGGAGTTGCAAAAAGCTGTTCTGTCATTCCAAGGATTTGTAGAAAAAAAAAGTCCTCCAGGATCCATCTTCAGTTATTGGCAACCTGTTGGGGAAAAATAATAATAAAAGAATTTATTACCGAGAAGAATTAAGAGAATTGTGTTGATCAGAAATGCTGACTTGTGGGGTTCCGGCGCTGGGGGCGATGAAGCCCGTAATAATCTGTATTTCTGCCAAATTATCACAAGAAATAGGTACCTTAACAAGCACTCATATGCCTGCTTCAAACACACGTGCCTGCTACGCAGGCTGCGTCCCAATCCAGACATGACCTAAGAGAGGCTGAGACCTGCCTTAGCCACCTTAAAAAAAAAGTTACTCTAACGTAATACACCTGGTACTTCACTAACCAGCTGCTTTCCACGAAATGCCTTTAGCAGCTGCTGCCAACGCCGTGTGTGGTGCCACCTGAATGCTGGAATTTATTTACATTTGTAATACAATTTGTATTGCCGCTTGCCAAGTCGATGAAACATCTCCTCCAGCGCTTTTGGGTAACACACAGGCAGGTTATCAATTAAGAAATATATAATTTCAAGACAATATATGTTATTATAATACATATAATTCTATATTCTTAATGTAAATGAAGAATATATATCATTACATCTATCTTTCAATAGATTTCTCTCTCCAGGGAGCGCTGCCCCTGGAAATACACCTTGCCTCGTGTCTGCGTGTTGTCTGCCCTGCCCTGAGAGCGAACACCTGCTGCTTCGCAGTAGCGGTGAAGCACGTTCTCCCAGCCAGCTCCTGACTGACACGGGAGGAATTCACAGCTGAGGGACAGGAACTTGCCCATTAGCCCCCTGCACAGCAGCAAGTCTACAGTCTCCAAGAGGGAGCTGAAGTCTACAGGATGTAGCAGAAGATGGAAGAGTAGCACCACACTCACAGCAGCTTTCCAGCTACGGAAACTGGAGCTGATAATGGCTGGTAACGTACAAGAGATTATGCTCCTTTTCAGAGCACTCAGATATAAGAGGAAAAAAAAAAAGGCAGCAGCTACATTTATTACTGATTCCCGCCCCCAATCTCTTCTCCTTCCCATGTTGCAGACTGTCAGTATTTCAGATCTCATTCAGAGAGCCAGAGGATGAATACAGCTTCCTCAAAGCTAACTAGACATGAAGAAAGTGTCTCTCCTCCCAACAATGATGAGGAAAACATCCTCAGTGAAGAGGATGGTAGAAGGAAATCTGCTGAAGGCTTCTTGCATTGTAACATGCTCTGCAGGAATCCCAGACTACCTCAGAAATCAAAGGAAAAAGCCCAACTACTTTAAAGTCAGCCACCTCAAGTGAACCAAGGATTTGTTTCAAGTCTAGCAAGCAATTGACTCACTTTAACTCTTGTTAGGAGCAGGGGTCTTGCTCTCGCCTTCCAGTTCTTCCACTCCTGCTTGCGTCATGAGGTCTGCTATGTTCTTCTCCAGGTCATCTATGCGACAGCTCATGTCATCAAGTTCACTGGAGTTAAGGAAGAGGACTGCAGTCCAGCAGTGGCTGGGCTTTTTGCTTGGTTGTTTTTTGTTGGTTTTTTTTTTAATTACAGCTTTGCTCAAACTCTTCAAATTTATCTTACAAACCCCACTATTTATTTTATGATTTAAAATATTTACAATTCTATAGTGTATAGCACCTGCCTGGTGTTAAAAAAGGATATTTCTTCCAATTATTTGGTCAGACATGGTTTGAAATTTGTCCTGCATTTGCTGAAGCAATGTTTGCACCTAACAGAAAGGAAAAAAAGAAGTTTTGTTTTCTTTAAAGAGGTTATTACAGTGTTTAATGTCACAGAATGAGGCAAGTACAACATTTTCTTTCATTGCTGAGATCAACTAGGTGCAGTATAATTTCATATTTAAGTAACATTTCTACAAATGTATAATGAAGCTCACAGTAAACACTTTTAAGATCTAGAAAATGTCTGCGTTCCACAACCAGGACTAAACCCACAACAGCTGCTTCCAATGTCCTACGTTAATCACACGCGGACCCTTTTTCCCAGTGTCGGAGCAACAGCCCTTCTCTCCACACTCCCACACCCTCGCTCTTAACCCTATCCCTCCCAGACACCAGCGACTCCTCCTTCGGCAAGGCGGCCCCGGCCGGCAGCACCAGCAGCGCACTTCAGGTAAGCGAGTGGCTTTAGCTGCGATGGGAAACACGCTGTAGCTGCTCTTTGACCTGAACCGTCCCTGCGGGCAGGAACAGCTCCACAGCGCAAGCGGTTTGTAACACCCCCTAGGGAAAGGCC
>NW_010424780.1:0-1250 GCF_000710305.1 Buceros rhinoceros silvestris
TAACTATATATTATATAGTTATATTCTTATGTATTGCAATATATTCTGCACACACACACACCCTGTTATATACATTGGGTTAAGTTTCACCCTTTGTGGAGACACTTGTAGAATTAGATTTCAATTCCCCAATTTCATCCCTCCTTCCATTGAGAACTTACAGCAGAGTAGATAGGTAGAAAAACACTGACTGAAAATGAAAAGCATCTTATTCTGCTCATTATCACCTCTAATAATACAGCTATATCTATAGGAAAGATTTACCAAAATTTCGCTTAAAAGGGGTTACCTGTTTGGAGGATAGGGGAGAGAAGCAGGAACAGGAGAAAAGAATTTATATCATATGTATGTGATGCATGACTCCTTTTAAACTGCATGTGTTAGAATCAGATGAGAGAGTAGAAGACAGCATCCAACTGAGAAATGCAGCTAGGAATGGCAAAGTGAAATGACTATTTGACAATAAATAAAGAACAGAGGGAGGAATTGAATGAAGCATCAATGAAAATAATGCTAAGGCAAATAGATGCCCCTTTAGTAATAATGCTTACACATGTAATCTCTCAAGATTATCTTCTCCAGAGAAATCTTCCCTCCAGTGATAGCAACCAGGCAGTTCTTAGCAGAATTTTGTCAAGGCCTTAGATTTTCCTGAGCTTTCTTCGTGTGGTAAAGCAGTTGTTGAAAAGACGTGTGAGAGACAGACCCCTTTTTATTTCCAAGACACAAGAATTAAAGAGATCTGTGTGGTTTGTGGCTGAAATGCACAAAGGGGAGGTGTATAGAAGTGTAACAATGACATTGCTGTTGAATGTTCAAGCAGTACAAGTGTCTCTCGCACCAGTGTGAAAGAAGTGATAGGCCAGGCCAAGAAAATGGGAGAAGTTATGCCAAATTATTGGCTAGCTAGAAAGATGGCTGAGGAGGAGCAAATAACCAAGAATTCTGCTTCTTAGCGCAAAGTACAGAAGCCTTTCCTGACATTTCTGAAGAATGTATTAGCCTGAATGTTAAATGTGAACAATCGAAACGGTTTTACCTGTGCTTTGTAAACAAATATACTCCCCTGAAAGGTGAGTCTTGGCAGCACAACAAGTGATACATCAAGAAATTAATTCTTGACATCTTTTGGTCATAGGACTGAAGATTGTGAGAAGATAGAGCTAGAGCATACCTTACTGAAGAATGCCAAGTTGTCTCCCAATGAAAAACTCTTACAAATATGCTCAGAAATAATAATAATAATAATA
>NW_010424781.1:0-21240 GCF_000710305.1 Buceros rhinoceros silvestris
CCTACCCTCAGGTAGATCAACACTACCTCCCTACTACTTGTGTCTGTGCAAGCTCTTAATTTCCTCACAAGATACATTTATTTCACTGAATCCAGTGGTTTCTTAATTTTTATGTATCTACAGAACATAGAAAATACATAACAGATCAATACACAGCAAAATAATAATTCATCTGGTTCCATTCTTCAGTAATATAAATTTATAAAATAATAAAAAATATTCATTCAGTACATATCTGAAAGGTACACATCAGAGGTTACTAATTTTTCTCCTTTTGCTGTTTTGCATGAGCAATTTCTTATGTATGTCAACTATGGGGTTTTAAATAATTTTGTATCATTAAGACAAAAAGACATTTTGTATGACATATGAAGTTCTCTATTCATGCAGCTAAGTCTATTTTTATTTGGTCCTGGGCAAGTCTGGCTTGCTTGAAGGAAGTGACAAGGTTGTTGCTTGTTGTGAAATAGCAAAGATCTATGTTTTCTCCCCTATGCAAAACATTTTCTTTAAGATATTTCACACATTTTCATTTAAAACAGCAACAGTAATTTCGCTTGTCTCCTTCAAGTTCATGAATATTATTTTTCTCCTTGTTCAATAAACAGGATAATCCAAAGCAATTGGAATACATTAATATTAATAAACCATCAACTTTTAGACATTCTGAGGTAACATTTTGTGAATAAATCATAGACAAAATAACATCCTGTGAATAAATCATAAATGCATGTGTGCACATATTTGCGCACACCTATGATTTATCCCATAAATAAATATATGCATGCATACAGATGTATGCTTAAAATGTATTGATTAAAAAAAATAAATGTTGTTGTCAAAATAGAAGGAAATGCTGTCAAGAACTGCGATGGCAGAAATAAATAATCCCACCATCTGCTCCTTCTCTTAATCTTTCCAGATGAAGTGTGACTAGCATACTCGAGCAAAAGTAGTAAAAAAACCCACCAGTAAAGTAATTAATTTCTGACGCAAGATTCTTCCCGTCTGTAACTCTGGGCTAAATACTACAATTCAGTAGCAGCTTTTAAAATTTCATACAGGTTTTCAACTCCTGGAGATGCTTTAGATAAACCAGTTCAAAGGCTGAGTCCATAGTACTTCATGGTATCAATTTGACAAAGTAGAGCTTTGACAAAGTACACTGATTATCTAATTCCAGGAGTCCTGTTTCTTAATTTATAATAGCCTTTTATAGACAGCATTTTGACACACAATGGATATTATTACTTAACTTTTGAATAATTGGACTGAGTGTACACTGTGTTTGGGAGCCTTGCTCAAACACCAAACAGGTGGACTTGCTGACTTCTCTGAATGCATCTATATCTGACCCTCAGTGAGGTGCTTCCATTTCAGATGCTGCTGCCTATGCAACAGAGAAGTGGGCAAAGAGACATCTTCCATCTGCCAGTCCTTTGAACAGCACATATCCTCACCTGTACCAAAGCAGATGGGATGCACTATGCTTTGGCTGGCCTATATGCCCTGTAGGCAGGCTAGATCCACGCTGATAAGCACATGAGGTCCAGTTTTTCTCCTCCAGAATTCCATGGAAGTGTCTTCAAACCTGCCTCTGATCTTGATCCAAGGGAGAGAAACAAGCCCAAACGTGACTGAAGGCATGGACCCACACTCAAAATGGAGATCAGATATTTCCATTGTGTGATCCAACACTACATCAAGGAGAGCTGCCAAAGGTATTCCGTTTCTTCTGTGAGATAATCTCATTTAATAGGAACCCTAAACGCAGGATTTATATCTCAATATCTAAACTGCATGTGTAAGTACTTCCTGTGTCAGCACTTCCTGTGTCAGCTTCTTTTACTCTGGCAATTGCAACAACTACAATTCATTCAGCATCTGCAAATGTAACCAGCAACTTTAATTTGTCAGCATAAAGTGACTCGACTTATGGAATCCAAAGCAAAATGTTCATTTGCACTTAGTAAATATAGACCACTAAGATGAGTCTCCTTCTGGCACTTCAGACTGCATGACTAATTCAAGATATTCACGCTCTGCCCAAACATCTATAAATACCATAAAAAAGATGCATGCAAATTACAAAATAATAGAAAAATATGTCTTGAACTAAACAAATTATTATATGTTTTAATAGATTCCATTCTTTATTTACGATATATTATTTCCTTTATATTAAAAAAATTATTTAGTTGAGTGAATTACAGTTATAGTTTCCGTGAGAGGGCTAAATTCTACAATAATTGCTTGTTCTGTCTTCAGAAAGGTACGGGCTTTGCTATGATCTGAAGAACCCATTGCTCTTTCCTTCACAAATACAAATGTGCTGACAATCCTTTAGCGAAAATATAGTAGACAGAGCTTCTGCCTAAATTTCATATAAAACCACTACAAATACTAAGTCAAATAAAAAAAAAAATATTTTCATCACCACACTTTTTGTTTTTCTTAAAGGTAAGTACAATTACTGTGCACAGTAGTATCTGGAGAGCAATTTTGCTACCAACTGTTTACCACCTTTTTCTTTTTCTGGTGTTCTTCATCAAGCTCTCTATTCTCCCCATCATATGTTCTTGCACGAAAGCCAGACAGGAGCTGTACTTGGCAGTTACATGATCCGTATGTCAAGGCATGGAATACTTTTTTTAAGCAATGGACTATGTATAGGTACATGAAGATCCAATTTTTATCATTTATCAAATATTTTTTCCACTAAAGGGGAAGCTAAGCAGCTCATTACATGCTCAGCATGAGGTCTGCTTCCTAATTGTTACCTTTCCTGTCAAAGAACAATTTTTTTTTTTTTCTCAAATATCTTTTTGGTTTTGGTGCAGATCATTGCCTTGCACATTTTGTAAATAAAGTCTTTCACTAGAAGTTCCTACTGATATACATATACAAGTCGATCAAAGGATTGTATCCCCATGGCTACATGTGATTCAAGCACATGCTGGCCAAAGATCCATTCACAGAGTTTTAATCAGAAACTAGAAATAAACTAAAGCCTCTTTGCTGCATGAAAGCAGTGAATTTTTATTGGCTGCTAGTCAGCAAATGGCAGGGTATTACTCATGACAGAGATTGCCTATCCATCTGGCAACATGCATACCTGCTGCCTGATGAGTACTTCGATGGGAGTTTTGATTTTCTCACGGTAAAAGAAAGTGTACAGTTCTCTCCCCCCATTTAAAGTTAGAGTGGTAACCCTAAAGCACGTCAATATTCAATAATGGTTAAGAATTTGGTTGTTACTGGCTCCTCTAGGCAGAGCTTAGACGAAACCCCTCATTTTGTTTTATCTATTATTTTGCAGACTTCATTCTCTTTTTACCCCAAGGCTTCAGCTAACCTTATTTCATCAAAATTATATAGTAGTAGCTGGTTTTTACTCATCTCAAAAACTAAAATAAAACATTATTTTGTAGTGATCATTTATTTGAAGACTCAAATTTATATGTTAAATTTATAGGGAAATTTATAGGAGAAAATTGCAACTAAGGTAGGTAAAATGAAATGCCATGAGAGGTATTGCAGTATTTAAGGCTTGATGCAGAAAAAAAAAAAAAAAAAAAAAAAACCGGTAAAAGTAGCATTTCTCATCATCATAACTCTCTCCTTTCTAGTCTCTCTGGATGCTTCTTTCCATGTAAGAAGTGTTTTACTTTGCGTACTATCTCAAGATATATTCAGATTTCTTCTACTCTTCTACAACACAAGCACTGAGTCAAGACCACATGCTTAATATGCATGGCAATAATTGGGCTGAGGCATCCACTTGATCATCTCTAGTGTTCTGTGACTCAGGATGGATGGCATTAGGTAGACTGAAGAAAGTAAGCACTGAGTGCTATTTTATTTTATTTAATCCTATTCTGAAACAAAGGATGTTAGAAAGACTACTTACATATAACAGAATTCTTTATTCCATCGATATCTTGAGAAAGTATCGATGGAGTTGTAATTAGGAAGAAATCTAAGACATATTAATGGTGAGCTGTAGATCAAAGCGTTGATTTTTTAGTGGCGCTTAATCACTAACCCATTTAAAATTAACAAGGTGACTCAGTATAATATGTTACAATCAAAATAGCAACTTAATTACAGATTCAATGATGACGAGATTCACACTAACTTACTGCAGGATATCCTATATATATGTATTTATATATATATGTGCATTTGCATAGACACAACCACAAAATACACACACACACTCACAGAGTTGTTTGGATCCAGTGAAATACACACCCATCCACACTCGTGTTAGAGAGGTGGACGAAAGAGAGGCCAGCCTATAGTTAAAATTTCCTTCCCGAGTTTAGCGCAAATACTCTCAATGATCTGGCAATCTCAAAGGTGGGGGTTTCTCTTTATTAATCAGAGAGACAATGTTAGTAGATTGAAATCCTTTTCACATCACTATGCAGGCTATGGTCAACTGTCTTATTACCAGTGGAAGGCTCAGTTCAGTTGCCTGTACATAGGGGCAAGTAATGAAAGTCATGTAATGAAGATAAAAATACAATCTAGGTCTTGTAGCAAGCACCATTAGCTACCTCCAAAGCATAAAAGTGACAATCACATCACAATGATTCTGAAAGAATTTTACAATGTGCAGTTTACAAATGCCCTCCTCTTGCAGAAACTTAAGTAAACATTTTACTGTGGACAAAAGAAGGCAATAATTTCAGTAACGATTCTTAATTGTAGGAGACCACAGAACCTCAGAAGTCCTTCTAGTCTGCCCTCTCTCTCAAGGCTAGAAGAAAGCCAACTTATTCTGCACTGACATCACATTTCTGTCCTTAAAAGCGTCCTGAGATAGAGACTCCTAGTCAAGATACTCTCCTGCTTATCTGTCCTTACTTCTGCAAAGGTTTTCTTGTGTAAAACCAAATGTCTCCAGCTGCATTTTAAACCTTTTACCACATGTTCTATTCCCAGTGAACAAAAAAGAACACTTTCCTCTTTTTCCTTCATGTATTCAAGTCCATTGGCAAACCTTCCTACAGATTTTGCCTGTCTAGATTAAATACACCTGTTCTCTTTTCTCCTCCATGGGGAATTTTTTCCGCAAAACACGTAAAAGTGTGCATTTCTATCATGCTGGAAGTCTCATAATACCAATTGTAAGACTCTCTCTGTAGGCTGTTTTTGCTGGTTTTAATTGGAAATATTCTAACTGCTGGCTTCGGTTGGAATGCCTTAGCTTGGTTTAGCTACATTTCTTTCTACTTGTCCTCATTTTATCTTTCAAAGTATATGCCTATCTTTATGCTGCTATTAATAACCATGCATGTAATTGTTCTATTATAAACATTGCCCATATGTCAGCAGTAATTTTCTGTAATTTAGTCTAATTCTGTACTTAGACCTCGGATCCTTTTGCAAAGTAACTGTTACTATCAAGAAAATTTTCCGACTATTTAAATTGAGAAACAAAAAAGGAAGCAGAAAACATGGTTTGTTTAGAAGATGAAACATGTACATTTTGATGTTCTGTGATGCTGCTAACACAACAGGGACAAGAGAAGCTCATCACTGAAGTATTATTGGAAACGTTACTGAGTTATGTCATAGCTTAGGCAAATTTTGGCTTAGTAATTTCTAGATGAAGTAAATAAAGCCAAACACTCTTTATTTAGGACATTCTCTTAAGTAAATAGGGATGGAGAGGTGGCAACATGCACTGCCACTGATAATAATGATCAACAGTATTTTGATTCCAAGTGATAAAAATTCAAGGAAGAGTTCTGAGGAGGATGATGCATACACCTTTTTACAGTTTTAATAATCCCAGAATAATCACAGATTTAAAAGAAGATAAATGTAAAAGTAGCTCAAGATAAAATGAAAATAGGAGTTTCATGTAACATTTCACTTATTCGTCCTTAGCATTCTCTCTAAGCTTTGCACTTAGACCAATTTCTGATGTGGTAGAAGAGGGGTTTAAATAAAATTTGAAAGTCAAGAAATATCAAAAAGCATCTGAGATGTGTTTCAAAGCTATTCCCTTAAAATGTAAATGTGCAAAGACTATGCATGTATGTAAATATGTATAAGTGAATTAAAGTATATTTAAAATTAATGCTAGTAAACTAAGCAATCTTTCTAATTTTTAAGAGCACATTCCCATTAAACTGTTTAAAACAAATGATACAGTGTTCTTCTGCATGACATTGATTACAATTATTTCTCCAACGTGAAAGTTGTTTTGTGGCTGTGGTAGTCTCCTCTAGATATCCATGAGTCTCACTGATTGATTAAAATTTACTATTTTTCTGGCTAATCACCAAAGATAAAATATAAGCTGTATGTAGTATATAGTAAAGTGCAAAAAATCAGGCAATAATTTGATGCCTCAGTGGTAATGAATGTGGGATACAAAATCACAGCTAGGCAGGAAAGAATAGATTAGATATCTGCAGAGAAGAGCATTTTCAGAATTCAGTCTCATAGCACATTTTAGTCTTACAATAGTGGAGCTAAACTGAAAATATTTTGGAAATCAAGCCAAATGTAGATAGTTGGGTAATACAGCTGCAGCAAATACATATATTTAAAATGCTTTCTTCTGAGATTCAGAACAAACAAACAAAAAAGTTTCTGTAATAAACCAAAACCCCTAGTACTACAATACATAAATAATAGCTTTTCCCAAGGAAAAGAGTAAAAGATTAACAATTAACCAGATACAATTCTCTGGTCCTGCAGCCTAATAGCATGACGTGGCTTGCAGCCACACACACAAATTCTCTTCTCTCATCAGGTGTATGGTAAATACCATGCTTGGCGCTGTACCAGTGAGCAGTTTGTTTGCAAGGCCCAAAGAGGCACCAGGGAGGCTACTGAGTCAGGGCAGATGATCATGGGCTGGTGTTTGAGCCTTGGTTCTGTTTTATTCAGTACTAAACGCATAACCTTCCAAATCAAAGAAAATCTGCTTCAGTATTGTAAATACTGACCAGGGGTCTCAGCTTGCTTGAGCACATCCAAGGTAGTTAGGTAAGTCACCAAGCACAAGAAAACCCACAGCTTATATGTGAAGTAGCTCATGTATTTCACAAATGGCTCTTGAGGTCATAAAACTAGATACTGACTTCCCTCCCATAATCAGCTCTCAGTCCAAGTTCTAGCAGTATTAAACAGTCTTCTACTTGTTTGTGTGAAGTGGAAATAGCCAAAATTATGAGTCCATTCTGCTGACAGATTTAACTGAAGATAACACTGAACTTCAGCTATTTAGGATCTATGAAGAAAAAATGTCAAGTTCTTGGAAACCATGGGATAAAGTCATAGGAAACTAATTAGCTTCTGGTAGTTTTAACAGTGAGAATGAGACAACAGGCAGCTCATGCACTTCTGACATCAAAACCACTTTTGATAGGGGTTAATTTTATATCTGTTATGATAACTACTAATTGAGTCTCAGGGTAATTAGAAATAATGGCTTGTGTCAACAGTACTTCTCAGAAATGCAGATTTATGTGACAAGATCTCTTGGTATGTACAAAGTTTAATTGAGCCATGACCATAAAAGAAGCTGAATAGTGTATCTGTTGTGCCTTCTGCTAAAAACCCCATTACAACAATTACCCTAAAGAAACAGTTGCAAAATTACTCTTTTCACATTCGTTGGTAAATCAGGTCTGAAATAACATATTTTGGGGGGCTATTTTGTTGAACTTTCAGTGTGTTATCTGTAATAGATCTGTACATGAACATGTAATGTGTACACAAATTAGTTCACTGTCTCACCTTCTGTTTCTGAAGCATATATTTGAATAATTTGCTAATTATATCCTTGATGTCATATGCAAACATGCTATCAACAAAACTATACAAATAAATCTTTTTCCTCTAATCATCATAAAAGCACTGAACCCTTCTAGTTTTACCATCCTTGGGAACATTATGCGTAACCAACAAGTTCTGTCATGTGGAAAGTGAAGTTAAAAAATAAACTTTTCATAAAATTGCAACAGATATAAGAGATGTAGGGGTAGACAGAGCATTGAACTTTGCCATTTATGGGCAATATTTTTCTCCATAAAATATTTACAATTCGTTGTTCTGTAGTTAGGTCTAATTCTGTTATACCTAAAACAGAAATGAGAATTAGATTATTAGATTCATAATTTGTTGTGAATTTTCAGCTGTAGGTTAATCAGCCAGAATATGAGTGTAAAACATAGTGCGTGATCATGAAAAAGAAAACGAAATGTGAGAATGTGTGAAGGAAAGAATTACTGTTAAAGATAAGGAAGTATTAGTGCAATTAGAAAAGGCACTGGTAAGACTTCTGCAATACTGCATACACTATTCCGGTAACCCGTGTTTAAGAAAGATTAATTAAACTGCAACAGTTGCAAAGAAGGGCTGCTAAGATGATCAGGGAAAAAAAGAGCTTATCTTGTAAGAGGAGACTAAAATAACTTAATGGAGTCTGACAGGGTGTATCATTGCTCTCTATAAATACTTCAGAGGTAGATAAACGCTAAAGGAGAAAGCTATTTAAACTAAAAGACAAGGTTGACACAAGAACAAATGGGTCTAAATGGGAAAACTGAGGCTGGAAATTAGAAGAATGAAGGAGGTTCTGGAAGGTCTTAAAGAACAAATCTAACTAGTTTGAAAGTGGGACAGGACAAGTTTGGGAACATAAGATGTGTCTGTGTAAGAATAGGAAAGAGCTTGTCATGATGGCTAAAAAAATCTATTCTCTGTTAGAAGCTCCCCAGTATGACCACCTGTATCTTCCATGTTAAGAACTCAGTAAAGAAAATCAGAATGTTTTTGTTTGATTGATAAAGGGTAATAGACGGTCACTACTGATTAGCCTGGTGCTTCAAAATGCAGTGTATTTCAAACTCCAGATTAATGAAGCATAGGACACCAACTATGTCTGGAGCTAATGCTTTATCTGAACCCTCCATGTCCGGAAAAAGCAGGAGAGAAAGGAGGGGCCTTCAATGGGTGTTCTCTCTTAGTGTTAAGTGGACATAGAATTGTGTATTGGGAATGCTGAAGGCAGAGAAAGGAAAGCCAGAAGCCAGAAAATCTCTTTGCTCCATTTAGGGGAAATTTTACAGAAGTAGTGAGCAAGAGTCTCAACATTCAGTATAGGTTGCAAAGCCAGCAAAGAGGAAAGTCTCTTTCGGACTTTCTTTGTCCTATTCTGACTTGTTATTGGTTTCAGCCCTTTTCCTTACATCTTTCACAATCTTTTCATCTTAGTTTCTTTTTATACCCACGCCTTGCCCACTTCTTTCTTTCCTACTAAATTTTTTACTTTCAATTTTATTTCCTCTATTCCTTTCTTTTTTAACTTCAAAGTAAATTTGGGAACTAGCCTCTACCTTTTTCCCACCTCCTCTTCAAGAGCTTTTCCACCCATTACAGTTTTACTTGGTTAGACTGTTCAATTCCTTAGGCTAAGTACAGTCTGCTGCTGTGAAAGGTGTACTGCCGAGCACAAACGTGCCCAAGTTTCTCAAACAACCAACCTTGACATTAGTGTAGTCATTTACATGAACTAAAAAAATACTGATTGAAACCAGCTTATTCATTTTTCATCTGTTCGATTTCCAATTGCCTTGGTCATCAATTTTTTCTATCTTCTGCTAAGATTTGAGAATACAGTGTACCTCAAGGCCACCAACACGAGCAAGTGATATTTTGAGCATCTTCAAATAATATAGAGCATAAACTTACTTTATGCTTTAAAAAGGGCTTCGCGGGACCTGGAATATGCAGGTCCAGTTGACAGCCCACATATAGTAAATACTTTTTCAATTATATATTTTGATAAAACAACATTTTAGGAAATTCTCTATCTGTTTTCCAGGGTGCTTTTAGCTAGATGTTCAACCTGGTTTGCTTCTACAGTCCAGTTTGTTATTGTGACCAGTTGTTGTTGTTGTGACCTTTGCTAGCCACCAGGTGCCCACAAAGTGGCTCTATCACTTCCCCTCCATCAAAAAGGCAGGGGGAGAAAAAATACAATCAAAAGCTCATTGGTCAAGATAAGGACAGGGAGATCATTTACGAATTACCATCACAGGCAAAACAGCCTTGATTTGGGGAAAATGAATTTATTAGTAGTTAATTAGAGTAGGATAATGAGAAATAAGAACAAATCTAAAAACACCTTCCATCCTACCCCACCCTTCTTACCAAACTCACCTTCACTTCCAACACTTCTCTTATCTCTTCCTCCACCCAATCAGTACAGGGGGATGGGGAATGAGTGTTGTGGTCTGCGTCTTAAACCTTATCTCTGCAATTCCTTCATCCTCATAGCCTTCCCCTGCTCCAGAGCGAGGTCCCTCCCATGGGATACAGTCCTTCATTACCATCTCCAACAATGGTCCTTTCTATACGCTGCTGTTCTTAACGAACTGCTCCAGCATGGGTCCTTTCCTTGGGATACAGTCCTTTGGGAACAGGTCTTGTCAGAAAACCTGCTCCTCTGTGGGCTCCTCTCCATGAGGCAGAGTGCTTCTGAGGATCCCGCTCCAGCATGGACTTTCCATGAGCTGCAGCTTCATTCAGGGCCCATCCTCCTGCTCCAGTATGGGGTCCTTCACAGGATGCAACTGGATATTTACTCCACTGTCCCAGTTTGAGCTAAAACTTCCTGGTTTGAGCTGAAACTTCCTTATTTTGGTTAATGAATGAATGGGAATTATTCCATGCAAATACAATAATTCCGCATTTAATTGGTTAAGAGAGTCAGGTGCCGTGTTACGCGTTAAGGTTATAAAACCCAGCAGCTGGGAGGAAGCTCTCTCTCTCGGTCTTCCGGCCGTCAGGAAGAGAGGGGAGCTCCCACGACTCTGCTCTGCCACCAGCCAGGCCTCCTAGGCCTGACAAGCCGGGTGAGTTTGAGGGAGAGTGATGTAATCAATCTACCATGCTTCTCCATACTTTGACCACCTTCCACTTAGCGCAAAGGCTTCAACCTTTTGGCCTGTTTGATCGCCATGCAAATTTTACAATCACCATTAACCTGTTGTCCCGGTTTGAGCTAAAACTTCCTGGTTTGAGCTGAAACTTCCTTATTTTGGTTAATGAATGAATGGGAATTATTCCATGCAAATACAATAATTCCGCATTTAATTGGTTAAGAGAGTCAGGTGCCGTGTTACGCGTTAAGGTTATAAAACCCAGCAGCTGGGAGGAAGCTCTCTCTCTCGGTCTTCCGGCCGTCAGGAAGAGAGGGGAGCTCCCACGACTCTGCTCTGCCACCAGCCAGGCCTGCTAGGCCTGACAAGCCGAAAGCCTGAAGGCCTGCATCCCCGGATCGCCTGAGGACTCACAGAGTGTGAGCTATTCCTGCCGTGAGTCTTGTGTGAACAGCGGGTGAAATACTCGAACTCCCTCCTGTTGCTTCGTGAAGGGAGTTTTCTAGCTGATCGGCTGCTCGTGCAGGGGGGCTCCTTCCCCCCACCTCCCTCCTTCGCCGCAGACAGAGCTTCACTTTTCTTTCCGCCCAGGACCACAGCTGCACAAAGCCCCAAGGCCGGGCATCACCCTTATCTTTGCTGTTGGCTGCCTGCCCAGAGGTTGACCTTGAACAGCCTGCTGCAGAACTTCATTTATCTAAGTCCTCTCTTCTCCATTTTTTTCCCCCTTAGGTTGTAACTATATGAATATACATATAGAATATAGTCAAGTGTGAATGTATTGTTTATTAAAAGCTTATTTCAGCTTCCGAACAAACAAACCGAGGTGTGAATTTCTTCCTTCCCCTTTTTAAAATCCTTCTGCCTCTAATAAGGCAGATGGAATCGTTACGGTAATTTGAGGAGTGGGTACCTCGGACCCTCGACCCGTAACATCCGCCATGGACCTCCATGAGCTGCAGAAGGACAACCTGTCTCACCATGATTTTCACCACAGGCTGCAGGGGAATCTCCGCTCTGTTGTCTGGACCACCTCCACCACCTCATTCTTCTCTGCCCTTGGAATCTGCATAGTTGCACTCTCACATATTCTCTCTCCTTTCTCAAGGTTGCCATTGCACATTCAGTGTTTATCTTTCTTGTGTTGTCACACGAGTGCTACCAAAGTTGCTGATTGTCTCAGCTTTGCCCAAGTACCTTTTTCCAGGTACTTCTTTTGACCTACACACACATTTTGTACACACAGTATCCTTTGACACGGGGTACTACAGGTCTGTACTCCCTCACACCTCTTTTTCTTTGCTTTCAACCTGACTCCTAAAAACTTTTTTTGATAACCCCTACATTTTGTACTGCAAGAGACCACTTACCCACTTCTCACCAGTCACAATTTTACAGACCTCTATTACATGGTGCAATGTTATCTTATTTCCATGCTGATGAATCCTGCCTGCACAAGCTTTTCTTGTAACTGTTGCGTGATTTTAATCATTTCTGTCCTCTCAATCTTCTTTCCGTCCATTTGTTCCATGCACACATCGTAGTATTGACCCCTACAGAACTTTCCTGGTCATTCCACCACAAGAACCACACTGAAAGTCCATACCCCTACTCCATACTTATTTTTTGAACAATTTGTTATGCATCAGGAAGGGTCATCCTGCTTTATACCATTTTGCTTAATTTCCAAAGCCTTTGGTAAGGGTCTTCATCAAAAGCCTTTCAGAAATCCAGGAAGTTTACACCAGCCCTTATTCAGATTTTGATTGTCTCCTTGACTACAAAACTGGACTTTACTCTGGAACTGTAGAACAGAATTATATTCTCCCTTCCATTTTTCTGAAGGAGAGAAAGAAGCAAGCTGATTTTTATATATTTACTGCTGTGATACAGCACCTTACACGTTATTTTGATGTCAGTATCACTTCTGAAGTCATATTATCAGTATTTGGCGTTTTTGAAAATTAATGTCAGTTACACCCATGTGTTCACATTTAAAAAAATATCTTGGAAATAGTTTTATCACCCTGTTCATCAGAATGTGAGTAAATTAAGAATGTGAGTAAAATCAGAATGGAGTAAATTAAGTTGGAGTCTAGTCTAGCATTTTGTCCCAGATATCTTCCAGCTCTGGTCTGGGCGAGAACGAGGAACGTTATTAGTTCTTTGTAACTGTTAACAGAAGACTCCAATCTCTACTGTTGTAATCTGTCATCTCTAATTAACATTAAATCACTCAAAACTTAAAAACAAATATAACTAATGCTGAGTCACTCTATTATGATATACTTTCCTATCTTCAATAAACAGTCCTTCATAAATCCATACTGAGTAGTAAGCTAAATTAACTACATCAGAAAGTCACTTCAGAATGAGAATTCATTAAAGACAGTGACAGTTTAGTGGGAAACAATGCACTACTCATTTCAAAACCTATGCAGAAAGCCTCCTTTGATCAAAAACTTTATTTACTTGGGGAAAGGGTAATTTAATTATCTATGTTCCTGACAAAAGGCATCTTTGTTGACTCAGGATGTAGATATTAGCATATAGGGAATTTATTGTTTCACTAATCTAACCGCCCAACATCAAAGAGACTTTGCCCTATAAATGAGCACTGAAAAGTCAGAAAACAGACAGGCAAACAGGCAAAGGTTGAAAGAGAAAAGAGGACAAGCTGTTGAAAGTCTTGTTTTCCTGGCATTAATTTTGCTGAAGTATATCCTACCTCCACTGTGCTGAAGGAAAGTATTTACCTTTTAATACTTTGTTTTAAGAATATACTAACATTATTGGAAGTTTTAAACAAGACATAGAAGTTATCCTGTCTTGGCCCAAGTAAATTTCTTGTTCTTCATAGCTACAGGTAATTGTCTATCCCATCATCCAATAGCCACCTCCTTAGTGACCAGAGGATTGCTGCTAACCAGAGGATTGTTCCAGCTCTGGGAACTGACTGAGATAACTCATGATTATTTATAACAGTCCCCAAAGCTTCTTTCTTGCCCAAACTGCAGCTGAAGGAGCAGTGATGAATTGTTCATGGACAGCCTTGCCTCAACTGATATCCTATCTTCCCAGTCAAAGCTTCCACTGACCACAATGTGGAGATATTATTGAGACGAGCAATATAGCAAAATGCAGCTAGGAAAGTTTTGGAGAGGGCAAAAAATGATTCTGTGGGAAAGAGCTTAGAATTGTGCATAGAAAGGAGGCATACTTAAGTGGTGGACAGAGGGAGCAGGGAGTTCTCAGGTAGGTAAAATCAATTTGAGGTTTGGAAAACACTACAGAATTCTGGACATAAATAATGTGAAAAGCAGAGGAATGAAAATCCTGTAGCCAGCCATTCACAGAAAGAGTAAAGCCAGGATCCTTTAGTGAAATTCGGGTCATAAATAGCTCTTGCAAAAGTAAAATAATTTAAAGAGAAATTGAGAAGGAAGGAAGGAAGGAAGGAAAGGAGGAAGGAAGGAAGGAAGGAAGGAAGGAAGGAAGGAAGGAAGGAAGGAAGGAAGGAAGGAAGGAGGAAATTCTGAGAGGAAAAACAGTGTATTCCTTCCAGGATTTCTGCTGAAAATATTCGGGATCCTTAACCTGAAGGAAGGAAGGAAGGAAGGAAGGAAGGAAGGAAGGAGGAAATTCTGAGAGGAAAAACAGTGTATTCCTTCCAGGATTTCTGCTGAAAATATTCGGGATCCTTAACCTAAAGTGGAGTGTTTTACTACTTTTTCTGCTGTGTGTCTTTGTCATCATTGCTCATCCTTTGCCTTTTTAATCAAAAGGGGGTTTTTGCAATAATTTTGGATGTTTGGAAGCCAAAACAGACAGCTCGCTCTTCTAATTGGATTCTGAACTGATCCGTAGAAATCCCGATCTGTTCTTGTTCTGTGAAAGCACCCAAGGAGCTGCTTGGAGGTGTGCATACATCACAAAAATGACAATGTTCCCTCATCATATAGTAGCTTCTGGCTGTAACTGGCACAGCTATGGAAGAGCATTTGGTCCACTTGCAAAGGGAGCAATTTGACACAGTCTGTGGACGCTGCCAAGGAACGCTTCACATTTAGAATACCATCATAAATCTGAAGGTCACCAAAGAAGAACTTATGCAGTTCAAATAATTAATTATTTGGATCAAAGATCATAAAATAAGTATGTTAGCAAGCAAGTGCAATCTCTGCATTCATATCAACATATGATGGCTTTAAAAATATTGTTGGAAATATTTTAATATTATTAAATTACATCAAGTGTAGATACAAATAGCAATATACAGCTAAAACCAGCAGCCACATAATGATTGTTACATTTGACAAGGGGAGAAACATAACACAATCTCAATTACAGACTTTTTTTTTTAAATCTGGGAGTTTTTTGTGCAAAATTGGTTGATCTTTCATTTTTGTTCCTTCAGCACTTGAAGGAAATAGCTTTGCCTGTTGAAAATAACACTAGTGTCAGCTATCATTTGATTTTTCAAAGATCTTATTTTCACTTCAGTCTTAACAATGAAAAACTGCTTAAAGGTGTGATCCAGAAAACGTAAATAATAAGTCATTTTGTGCAAATGCAGCATTTATACATTCTGCATAATGTAAACATGAACCTATGGTAGACTTATTTTAATATTGGTGTAATATATTCTAAACTTTTTTCAAGAATATTAGACTTTTAGTAACTGTTTAATTCTGACACATCAAGACAGAATATTGTTTTGGGAGATGAAGATTAAAAAATATATATTGCATTTAAATGAACTAAATGCTGATTATGGATGTTGATTAAAAATAATGGCATACAAATGCAAAAGAAACATCGAGTAATAGACTGTGCACAGCAGGAAGGACCAAGTTTGAATACCGAGGACACTAAAAGAGGGTTTAAAGCCTAACATTTGGTGTATTTCTACTTTGGTAGTTCTTTCTTTACATAGTTTTTCCAATTCATAGGTCTGTTTAACTACAGACAGCTGCTGGCATGATAACAGCTTTAGCTGGAGTTTACCAATGCAATGGCAAACACTGACATTCTTCCCTCAATAATCATCATAGCCACATTCAAGTAAACTTGAATCACAAATTGTGATAAAAAAAAAAAAAAGAGGAAGTAAATATCTGAAAGTGCTTTACATTCCGGAACTACCACATACCACATTGCAATTGAATTCCCATCATAAATGTGGTAATTCCCTTTACTGCTTTAAAGTCGTTTAAGCCTCTATCACCTTCTACTCTTTATTGCAAAGAAGAAATTTTGTCCCTATAGGCCAAATGGGATCTTTGAGGGTAAGCCATCTATCTGTAGCCTTCTTACTGCTGATGCAGTAGTTAGTGCATTTATTGTGCAAGGATATGCACATGTGCATGTTATAAAAGGGCAGCTGCTTATAAAGCAACTAGTTATACAAAAGGTCCAATTCCAAACTTAAAAGCACATGTCATTTCCATTGACTTAATTTATTGAAAAAAATTATTCTACAACCCTTCCTCTTAATTATCTTAAGAGTCTCATTTCATTTACAAATATCCAAAGATATGGTACTGTCTTGCAGGTCACTGTTAACTTTGGGGTAGTGACCTTAGTGTGATAGTGACCTTAGCAATGCTGAGACAGATAGAATAACTTTCCAAATGAATGGATTTCATGACAGACAGGCTAATACAAAAGAATGGGCTGCTATATAAATTTTGCTTTAGATCACGAGTTTTGTAAAGTAGAGTATATAAAGTTGAGCTGACTAGAGATGACTAGAGATGACCACTAACAGTGGTATCAACCAATAGTGAAAGAAATAAATTACTGTTCAGTCTACATTTCTGGATATGAGCAAGAAAAGAAAGAATTAACTGTGCAGTCTAAATTGAAAGTCCACTGCCAGAACTGGAGTATGCAGGGCTGGGAAAAAAGAAAAGTATCTATTTTTTTTTTTTTTTGTAGGAGCCAGGGATTCATAGAATTTTCTCTCTTGAAATCATTTTATATATTGACTGACTGCGGTATAGATTCAGTTCAGGATAAGAAACATAAGCAGGAAAAAAAAAAAACCAAGAAAACTTATTTGAGGTAGAATATGTCAAAAATGAAGTGTATTAGCATTCTTTTTTCAGAGTTCCTCTACAAAGTTTGAAAGTATTGTTATTACAAATTCTGTCCATTTGTTTGGTCCAGCAATTATGGGATTTAGAAAATGCCAAGTATTTCTCTACAGTGGATATGGCAGAATACATTAAATTTTGCATTGTAACTAGTGGTCCTGAATTTTCTGCTGCAATTGTTTTGCTAATAACATTTGCAAAAAATGCAGTTTGGAACCGTGGTTATGATGTATTCTCAATTCTCATTAAAGCTGTGCAGGAAAAGAAAAAACCACCCTGAAGACAGGAATGTAAAATGTCAATTCAAGAAACAAGGCAACAACACTTCTATTGCCTAGCTCAAGCACAAGCTAGAAAAAGCATTAAAGACAGTACAGTCCACCACAAACGTACACAAAGACATTGTGTCAAAATGTACACTATGTTTACGCAGTGTGGCTTGATTTATTTACCATTCTACTTTCATTTTGCCATCAATGCTGATGCTGTAATCTCTGTTACATGTTTTGTAAGGAAATAACCCTTGTGCCAGGGTAAATTTGGGAAGGTATTAAAGAGCCCTTTCAGCACTGGATATATTTTGTCTTGTATTGACAAGGGTACAGATGCACAATCTGGCATTATTGTGAATTCCTGAGTTGCATTCAGAGTGTGTTCCTGGCCAGGCTGCTCAAGCCTGTTTATTTGTCACGTAAAAGTTTTTATGAACAATATCACCTAGGTAAGGGAGGGGGGGGAGGAGGAAGGCGGGGGGGGTAGTGGAGGATTGGAAGTCCATAGCTTTGCTGATAAACAGAGCAACTGCGTATTTACTATACTTTTTGTAGACCAGCCTGCTAACTCCTTTTCTAAAGTGGAACACAAGGTAACTTCAGAGGCAGCACCATCTTTCAGTGTAATAAATTTCTTTCTTCATTTTTCCAGAAACCCTGGAGAAATGAAGATCTTCAAATTGAAATATGTCTTATAGTTCCTTTAAAATCTAGAGTTCACATTCTTTTTGTTGTTGAATTCACCACCTCTTATTTAATGGTGTGCTCATTTAGTATGGTCTTATCTCAGTTTGGCATGTTTGCATTCCCAGAAACCAGTTCAGTGGTTTTATTTCTAATTCATTCCTTGTCAGGACACCTTCATCTTTGAAAACTAACTGGGGTCATTCCTTTGCTGCTTCAGAATTGACTATAGCTAAGCCTATAGTGCTACGCCCTTGTATATACACATTGCTACAAAAAAAAGTCACTCTGCAGGCAGTTTTATGAATGTATTTTCAAGCAGAGGAACAAAGGATTTGGTTTGTTTCCTTTTGCCTTACACTTTAAACAACGGTTTTGTCGTCTGTCTAACAGAGTTGTTACACTTCCTTGTGCACACTATAATTACATCATTCAATATGTGGTAGAAAAAGTAGAAAAAAGCTGGATGTGATTAGTAAGATATGCAATTTTAAGTTTAACCTTCCAACTAATATAGAAAAAAACCCAAGACTTTTTGCCTTCTTGCTGGCAGATGTTTGGGTTTTGCTTTGTTTTGTAAATTGGCTGAATTTGTCCAACTGAGTGGAAAATAGAGAGTGGATGTCTTTCTCAAAAGTAAACGGCGCCCTGTGGCTCTGATGCATGCAATTTTTGGCTAAAAAACAGAGAATGTATGGAGATTCAGGTTAGACCGTCTGTCTGTCCTTTATTAAGAAATATCCACTGTTTCATCCCCTAAAGAATTTTAATCTGGCCATTTCTTAGAAGATCATTTCTTAGTGCAGCTGACCTTTGCAAACACTGATCAATACCTAACTATGCAGTTGATAAACTAGGATTCAGACAGCATATGAAATGCTCAGAGAAGTCTTTTATTGTTTAAAAATCGGTGAAATGAAAGTAAGCAGTATATTATTCCTCTTTAAACAATATTTAGATCTCTTACTTTTGCACAGCTTTAAAACAGAACTTTTGATTGTTTAGCTTTTCTATTTCCCCAGCAGAATTTTTTAGGAATCCCCAGTGCTCAGATCTTTTTTATTTTTTTGAAAACTAGATTTCCAGAACTGCAAATCCCACATATGTCTTTTTCCGCTAATTACAGCAGCATTGCTTCTACCCAGTCCTTGCAAATAATGTGATAGTCCTTTAAGTTTGTTGGAAGGTAGTGGGAAGGGTTTGGGGGTCCAAAGCATGGGATGGGGTATTATGTAGGGTCTACGTCCTGTGAAGCTTGATGAATTTTTCTTGTATAAGAACTCTAATCTTGTCAGTCGCTTCCAGTTTGTGATTCTGTGAAGTAGTTTTTTCATCGTAATCTATGCCCGCAAAGCAGATCCACATAAACCAAAATTGTGCCTGATCAAAAAAATGCCATGTCAGAAAGAAAAAATCTGTAATTCACAGCTAAAAATCTGTATTCTTAGACATCTGCTTACACTCTGCAGATCTACCTGCATGCAAAACTGTGTTCAGATTCCACCTTCATAAATGAGACAAATAATCAGTGTTCTTTTTCCTTGTCTGACCAATCTGATCTTTCTCTAAGCTGTGCTTTGATTCATTCATACTTACAAGGGTTTCATGCAGTACCATTTTCACTTACACACAGAAACACCTCACTTCAACGATAACACCACTGGCTTCGATGCAACGATTTTGAGAATAATTACGTTTTTTGTCAAGAATTAGATTGGGAGCTGGCCACAATGAATCATGCAGACTATCTGTAAATACACTCGTAGCCTGTGACCAATTCGTTTCAGCCAAGTGTATTTATACCAGTATAGACTATTCTAAAGACAAGTTACTAATTTTTTCTAAAGAATATAATTGAAATGTAGAGTCTCCTTGTGCAAATAAAATAATAATAAATGGGAAGTTCTTATTTACTTTTTTTCTTCTGTTCTCAGTAGTCATTTAAGTCACCAGCATTTTTTCTGCTCCAAGACTGAATGATTGAAAACACAGAGGGGAGAAATTAAGTTTCCTTACTTTAAGGGTTTTCTGCTTCTCCAAATTATCAATGCTATGGTTGAAACCCTCCCCAAGCATGTCTTGAAATGCTTGGGAATAACTGTTCTTGAAAAATATGTGTTAACAGGATTATTTGCTACTCATTATGCATAATTTTCACTGTGTTATTCATATGGCCCCATTTCAAATACTACAGTATTGCAAAGGGGAAAAGAAGAAGAAGAAGATTTCATTTAGTATAGACTCCAGTCCTTTGACATGAATTATACTTAACACTGACCTCAGTGCTTTCAAGGTAATACAGAGAGGATTTGTTAGCATTAGAAATATTGATATGAAACTTGAAAGGAAAAATACTTTTTAAAATATTCTCAAAAACCCCCAAACCTGCAAAACCTAAAACACTCCGTAATAGTATGAAAATCACAGCCACCTTCAAATGCTCTCACCCTCCCCAAATGAAATCTCAATGAACACATCTGTCAAACTGGAGGATTTGACAAGTTGACAAATTACAACCTGTTTGTACAAGCATGGAGTTGCTGCTGCTGTTCACACTGTCAGTTCCAAACCTGTTCCACGCTGTCACGGAAAACCTGGCTTTTCTAGCATCAGACCAGCAAATTTCCAAAGCCAATCATTTTGCAGTATAGAAAGCGGCATTCCAGCTAGCGCAGACAAAAAATTTTGTCAGGCTGTAAAATCTTAAACGCATCAACCAACATTAATTAAATTTGATGATCATCTTGGTAACACTCTACTGAGAAACTCTTGAGAATGGTATCATTTCATTCTTTCGTCTGTCAGCCATGACCGCAGTCCAACAGTTTAGCTAACTTAGTACGCTCCTGGCCAAAAATAGCCCAACCTAGTTGTCAGTCTTATTCAAAACAGGATTAAAAATAATCAAATCATAAGGGCAGGTTTCAGCAATTATTGCTTATATCGTATTCCTCTTTTAAGGTCTGTAGAAAATAAGACACTGAATAACTAGGTTTTATTATCAATAAAAACAAATGCAAAATTCTAGGACTAAATTATTGATCCCATTCTGAACCTGTGTGAGAAGTAAGTCGGTTCTAGCCTGGTTTAAAGGTTATGACCAATTCTGTGGCTTTAGTGAAAGGAACTTACTCTGTTAAAAAGACCATTACCTGCTTTAAATAAGTCTTTTTTTGATAAACTTCAGGACTCAGTGCTGTCATCTTTATTAAAAGATAATATCTTTATATTTTTATAAATATAAATTTTTATATCTTTACTAAAAAGATAAAT
>NW_010424782.1:0-1045 GCF_000710305.1 Buceros rhinoceros silvestris
GTATATATATATATATATATGGAATCTATACACATCTAAACCAGAAAACTATTTAATTTTTGAAAGCCGTATAAAAAACCATAATCCATCATAACAGTTCGCCTTGTTTATATGTAGATTACTAGAGCATTCCTTTAAAAGTAATTCTCTAAGAAGGAATCTGATTGATACGTCTTAGTTTTTCAGCCCTTCAGCAAAATAAATGGGGTTACAGTCTTAAAATAGGCACATACATATATATATACATACACATATTCACCTCCACAGCCAGTTTGATTAAACCATATCTGGGCACACCGCAAATCCAGAGCACCAGACCACGTGCTTAATTTTCTCTTGTCTTCATAGTGATAGTGAAAGCTGCTGGTCTGACTGCTTTGAAACTAGGCTCCTGGGTCTAACGTACACAAAAGCGGGTTTTGTGCCTGAGCTGGTGGCTCAATGGGAAGAGTTTTCTATTTGCATAAAGTCCCATGAGGGGCAAAAGGAAGCATGGTCCCTGCTCTCAAAAAGAAGGAACTCATCTGCCATGCTTCCCCCTTAAAAATGGCAAGACAGGCTCCCTAGTCCTCCTTTCCCTCCATCTCCTCCAGGGAGGAACCAAAGCTAGTCAGCATTCGGGTACAAGGTGCTGTGAGCACAGATTGGTCCCATGTTCCTGCAGACACCTGAAGGGGACCACAGAGATTATCAGCACCACGTAACTTATATCTTGTGACATTCTGATCTATAAGAAAGACAGGTTTCTACTATGAGAAGTGTAGATCTTCAGGCTCTGTTAGCTTTAAGCAATTATGTTTCTTTATTGTACAAACTGTGTAGGTTTTTTTTTACATGATCTTCCAGAGATGAATAAGTATGCTCTGATACCATACCATGCTTTACACACAGAGTAGACCTTAGAAGGAAACACTTGTCTATACTTTATTTAAAAGTATTATTCAAATACCATAATTTTTATCAGATAGATAAAAATTATTTCATGAAATCTATTTAGGAAAATAACATTCTTTCGCCAGATGATACACTTACTTGGGTTTGGAGG
>NW_010424782.1:1126-4618 GCF_000710305.1 Buceros rhinoceros silvestris
TGCAGCTTTTGCAGTGAATTATTTCTTTGACTACAGGCACATCTGTTGGTGGTGGTGGTGGGACTAACCCCATGCCTGGTATCATTGGGTTAATCGGAGTGATTCCAGTCATCATGCTAAGGCTTGGATCAAAGCCTGGTACACAGATTGAATCTGTAAATACATAACATAAAATCCTGCCTTATAAATCTTGAAAGTACTTGTCACTGTTTCCTTGCACAGACAATTCTGCTTCAGGCTTTTTTTTTTTTTTTTCCTAAGCTGTTAAAAAAAGGAGGAGTATCACTGTTAAAAAAAAGGAGAAGGGAAAAGGAAAAATGGAAACGAGAAAAGGCAGAGTAATAGGGAGGAGAGAGGGAGAGGGAGGTGCATTTTCAGTGAAAAAAAAAAATCCTAACCCCTACACATAAAGGAAGAAATGTTACATAATTTAAAATATTAATATGACTGAGTAAAACACAGCGTATTCCTATGCACCGTGAATAGCTGTTATTATCTCGGATGCAATTTTCTGTTTCATAATGCTACTGTGGTGTTTACACTGCCTTCTGACCAGAGTGTACAAAGAATATAATCTAACATCAATATGCCCTCTCCATCTAATTGTCAGACAGATTTATCACCACACAGCCTTCTCACATAAGTGACCTTGATTTACGAACAGTTCAGAGAAAGAATAATTTCTGGCTGTTTTATAGAAGTGTAGTTAGACAAGACTTCTAACAATCTTATCCTGGAACAGAAAGTTTCAGCTACTTAGAATGGGGTCTTCTGGAATCTTGTAATTAATTCTTTCTTGTCCTGTTATTTAATTAGATTAGTAGATTGTCGTCGACACACGTATGATTAAAATATAACTCTACAGCCCCATAAAGTAAAATGCATATTTGGCAAATGTTGCTCTTTCTCCTTCCCAATCTCTTTGCCAAGACTTCCATACGTATTATTTAAAGCTGAAAGATTTACTGTGGAGCACCAATGCTGTAACACCAAGAATTGTAATAAGCAGATGTTTCAGATGAACTGAGAGCCAACTTCAGAAATTTGCTTTCGTTAAAAACAAGGCTTTGGGTTTCTTGAGGCATAATGAATAAAATATTTTGAGAGACCGATCTCTTTGTTGGCACAACGCTGCTGCTATTTGGCATCATCAATTATGTAAAAGAAGAGGGTTACTTTGGTGTTCTACAGGTTTTCTGCTGAGTTTTCTGGCTAGCAACTGGAAAGTATTTAATGATACATGTAAACGTGGGGTTTGGTAGCTTGGGAGTTTGTTTATTTTGAAGAAGCAGAGGCGAACAAGTTCTCTAGGATTCTTATTTTAATATATATATATATTTGTAAATTTTGAGCTCCATTTGCTACAAGTCAGCTCGATCATGGGAATGTAACCAGAGAGGCCTGTTTCTTTATCCTAAATCTTCTGCCAAGAAGCTATGTGACCCTGAATCAGCCGGCTGACCTTTCTGTATCTTAATTTCTGCATTTTCGAAACAGGTACAATAATACTCACCGGTGAGGATAAGCTCACATTTTTATAGCACTTTGCAGGTGTAAAACACTCTGTGGGAGCTGAAAAATAGCATTATTATTCCAGTGAAACATCTATAATAATCTTCTCCAGGAAAGACAACTGAGGATTGAGAACCTCTGCTCCAGTAGAGCTCGTACCTATCTCGGCCACACGCTCCTTGGTCTCCACGCACTGACTGTGAGCCTTCCTCACTTTCAGTCGGTTTTGTACAACAAGCGTAGCAAGCAAGGATTTGCTTTAGGCTTATTGAAGACTAGTATTAATGAAGACTCATGATATTACATTACTTCTTTTTTTTTAATAAGTGGGCTTATGAAAAAGGATTTGCTCTGGGTGTGATGATTTTTTTTTTAATATCAATGTATATGCATTGCTTTTCAGATTGAACTTTGAAACTCAGAGCCTGTCATTTATTCCACAGGATGCAGTGGTGGCCATATTAAATATTCATGGTTCGTGAATGCTGGGAGATAAAGTCAGAGGTGAAAGAGCAACATACAATTCAAAGAAGTCTTTAGGCTATGCTAATTTGCTTGATCTCATTTTTGAAAGTCAGACTTCTGACAGTCACAGCAGGCCATCCTGTGCAGCACTCTCTTGCTGCGGGTGGAAGTCCATCATTACTACTCGCTGCTAAAGAGGCCCCCAGAGCTCCATGGCACACAAAGTGGAGCATGACAATAGCATGACTCAACGCAGCAGCCTGTCATACCAGTCCTCTCCTACGATCAGGGAAAACAGGCACTGGAAAGGTGCCAAGGGAGGAATCTCATCCATACCTCTGGACAAATGTAGGATCAGCTACAGTCCAAACCAGGTATGACATTTTATATTAAATGCAGTATTGATAGTAGACCCACAACATTCTGAGGTAGGGATGAGACAGGTGGAAATGTACAAGATGGACAGAAGGCCATGCTCTCTTTGCCCTGTATGCATTTTTCAGACCCCATGTGACAATCAAGGAAAAACATTGTCACCTGTTGACAGCTACCACAAGTAGTATTTAACCATTGTTGTTCTCTCTTTAAGACAACTACTAGGTATATTTCAGCTTCTCTACAGTAGTAGTGAACTGAAACAACAGCAAACTCTGCCCAAATCACAGAAACATGCCCTCACCCAAAGCAAAGATGGCAGGTTTCAATAAGGAAGTTTTCTGAATATTCCTTTGGTGCAGATACCGAGGAAATAAAATCTAAGGGAGATGGTAAGAAGGTTAACTCATGTCCAGAAACACTGTGAACATGGTCTTGAAAGTCAGCTGGAAGGGAGAGCTTTTAGGCTGCATGCCAGTCAAAGCAGGTTTGTGATTTAAGTGGAAGAAAATTATTTGCCACTTATTCCTGCCACATTCAAGGAAATGTGACTTTGTAAGTAACTTTGCCTGTGTTAAATAAGTACATGGCTTTGTCATCAGTTTCCTTTAAAACTGTAATCAATCTACAAGAGCACGAGCAGAGACTGAGGACCAACACTCACAAAACATCCTTTTAGGTGTGTTGGGACTCCATGCCTCCAGAAGGTGACTGTGCTGATATATATTGAAGAGAACTCAGTCAATAACTCTTGAAATCTAATTCCATGTCTTGCAGGCACTAATCCAAATTCCACTAAGGTACATAGAAAGACTACTGAAGGGATACATAGCTTTTAACAAGGACCAGGCTTAATTTTTCTGTCCTCTTGAATAAGTTGCTTCAGTTTCCCAAAGTGTTAAATTGAGAATGAAATAATTTCATAGATCACATGAGTACTGAGGATGCACAGGTAGCATTTGTAGAGCATCCTGGAAATCACAATCATTCTCTGCATACTGAACACTGCTACTTTGCATTGAAGTGATGGAAATTCAGCTGGATTCCTGAACAATGAAGATCTTTTGGCTGGAACTATGGAAGGAAGACTACAAGGATTTTGCAAGCCCAAAGCCCAACTAGAAACTAATCTGGTCACTG
>NW_010424783.1:0-3672 GCF_000710305.1 Buceros rhinoceros silvestris
GGGTGTTCCACTTTTCCCCTAATTTCATAAGATTTCAGTTCCATTCTTTGCATGTCCTTAGAAGTCAGTAAGAATCATTAAATAACTATTAAATGACTGCTATAACATCTAAGTTTACTCCTTAGTTTCCTGAACAACACTTTAGCTGATATTATAAACATTTTTTTCCTTTTTGGAACATCATACACACCATTTTCCATTTTATATACATTCAGTTTTAGTTCTGATAGTTCATTTTAATTTTCCATACAACTACACAACTTCAGATGGTTTCAGAATCAGCGTATGAGATAATTCCCAACACTGAACTCTTCTTACTGCATCAGCTGGTGGCTCAACTTCAGCTCAAGAGCCTAAAAGGGTCCTAGTAAAAGTCCCAAACTGGTGTAAAGGATAAAAATTCAAACAGGTCAAATATCACATCCTTACTATGCAAAGTAATAGTAATATGTGCAAACTGCACTTTATCTAATTACTAGCTATAAAAACCTGCTATTTGATCCATATTTATTGCATTTACTTCATTGATTCAGTATTACTCGGATAGGACCAAAACAAGACCCATTCCATAATCACACACATTAAACAATTTATTAAGATTTGACTTAACAGTGTGGCTATTTGCATTTCATTGCTTCAGCCTACTTATTTTAAAGTAGAAAATCAGCCCCTCCTACTATATTTATTTACAAATCAAAACCATTCAAAGTGAGGAAGGGCAGCAGGGGAAAGAGGTGGCAAGAACCAGATTTTGCAAATGCAGCATGGAAGAATAAACATTCTTCATCAACTAAAACTTTTTACGGCACCTTAGACATCCAAAATCTACATCTTTTAAAGCAATTACAGCACAAACCAACACAGCAGAAATACTGTCATGACCTTTTCCTTGACGACTGTTTACAGCTCTTGAAGACAAAAAGCTTACAAAAATAATCCCATTTGCCTATTAAATTCACACATGTTGTCGGTATTTTGCTAAATCAGACATCTAAAATACTAATGGGGAACCACAGGAGGAGAACTGCCTAAGCCGCAACACCTTTCAACATTATCTCAGTACTTCAGTGGCACAGATCAGCCCAGTTCAGCATTGCTAGACACAGTTCAGATCAAGGATAAACAGCCCCTAACCCAACAACTTTAAAAAAGTTATTAAAGCACCAACACTGTCCATAAAGAGGAAGCAGGAAGGCTGGTTTCATTCTTCACTTCCTGTAACAGGTACAGAGTAAGCAGTTTTTAATACGACAAGTATCACATAGTTCAACTCTACTGCTACATCCTCTCACTGTCATCAAAAACAGTTTCCACCTCCTTTTGTGAAGGCCCCTTCATACGTCAGTGGTGTATGAAAGGGTGCAGTGTACTGTGCCTGTTGCCCAGGAGAAAATAGCTTCTATGAGAGGAGGGGCACTAGTAACAGTTTCCAGCCACCAGAGTTTTCAGGCCATGGCATTAACAATCACCATCTATTTGAGGTCCCCTCCCTGTAAAGGTGCCCTACCAGTTAAAGCAAACACAGTCGATTACCTCCTTCTGCTTATTCCCTTCACAGAGGTATCACACTTGCAGGACGAGCCCATTCCTTCACAAGCCATTCCACCAGACAACCCCACAGCCCTCCTCACTTGCACAGGGCACCACTTACAAGTGGCAGAGGCTCCAAACTCCCCAGAGCAGTGCCTTCTCCAGCCATCAGCTATATCCCACAAGCTCCAGTTTCCCAGCACCGCTACAGCTACTGCAAGGACATCTCCCTGGGATGGCTGCTGTAAGATGTCCAGCACTTCTTTAATTTCACTGCAAGCCAAGGGCAACTGTATGGTCACACTATGGGGACCAGTGGTCCTGTTTCCACACATCTGCCAAACCACCCACAACAGCCTGCCAACCCAGCACAGCCTGCTACTTGGTCACTTCAGCGCCACCAGCTGCTCACCTCCAATTAACTTCTAGAACTAAACACTAAATACCCTTGTAACCACCAGCACATTACTCTGACAAAGACAGTCAGCTCCTGGCTCTGGACACGCTGAGATGGTATCTTGACAGCCCTTCCGGAAACACACTTTTCTCCAGGGGTTGGGACATGACCACCTCAATTTTAACCATCCCTTTCGCAACTGGCAAGTTTTCCACCCATTAACACTTTGTTTGCATTAACTCCCCATACACAATAGGTACATCCCAAACACAAATTCCTAGTAACAAAAACCACAACCCCTCTCAATTTCTACAATGCAGCAAATACTCCAGCCCAATGCCACACCAGGTCCAGCTGCTACCTGCACTCCCAACCAACTACAGTCACAGACAAAACTGTCTCAGCTCAGGGAATTCTTTTCTCTATATTGCTTCCAATTAACATTGGGTATTAATTTCTGCTTGGGTAGTGAGAGAAAAAGGACAACCAACAAAACTTCCAGCGAAGCACCTTTTGTCCTCCTTCCCCGGACTCAGCTTCAATTCACTGACCTTTCCTCCACACCTTTCTATCTGAACTGCTCTTGGTTTCCACTGCTCCTACACTCAGTCCCTCCAAGCACTTCAGTGAGGCAATGCAGGAGGCAAGGGTCAGCGCGTCATGGTTTTTCTGCCACGCCTTGCCTCTTACTCATTTTCCTCCACTGATGGATGCATCTTTACTCTAGCTCTGCTCTAGCAGATGTACCTGCTCTCAAGCGACTTACCTACAGGTTGCAATCCCTTTGGCAGAGTCTCTGCCCCAGTATGGGTCTACCACGGGCTGCAGTCTCCTCAGGGGCGGGTCACCCACAGGCTGCTGTCCACCAGGGTGTCCCACAGGTCACAGTCCCTTCAGAGGTTTGTATACTTGCTCTGGCATGGCTTACCTGCATGCAGCCCACAGTCCATTCAAGGAGTGTCCCTGCTCCAGCATGCAGCCTCCACAGGAGGCAGTCCCTTTGAAGGTGCAGCTCCTGAGACACAGACTGCCTGACAATGTTCCCCACCTCTGGTCCTCCTCTGTTCTCTCCTCTCCTGTCTCTTAGAATATCTCCTCCTGTTTATCCTCTTGCATGTCCTCCCCCGTAACTCCATTTGTGTCTCCTGCCCCTCACAGCTGCCACTCTTTCTTAAAGATTTATGAGCAGCAGCATCACAAACACTCATCTGATAGGTTAGAGTTTTTAGTATGCAAGGGACTGTTTTCATCAACTTCAAAGCTGTCCAGAATCAACTGTGCCCACAACAGCCCATGATCTCTACCCTCACCAGGCATCCTTACAGCTTCCCAGCACTGAAATCCTGCCATTTGTGCCCAAGACAACCCGTACAGCTAGCTTTCAAGAAAGAAATTCATTATCCAAGTAGATCTAAGATCTAAAGGCAACCAAACTACAGAGTTATAAGTGATTTCACATCAAAAAAAGAACAAGGCAACCATGACCAAGGTGAATTCATCCATGAATTCATCAAGGGCTGGGGCTTATCACAGACACCTATTAGAAGCATGTAGAACAGCAAGAAAGGAGAACAGATAAGCAGAAACAAAGCAAACAAAATCAGATATTTTCTAATCCCTTTAGTGATGCAACAGTGGCCTTTTATTTAAGGGGTTAAAAAAGTCGTTTTCTGCAGAAAGAGGTGCATTCTTAAACCTTTCCTCATATACTCACAGACAATTCCTCTGCTGAGCTCCAGCAGGAA
>NW_010424783.1:3790-4302 GCF_000710305.1 Buceros rhinoceros silvestris
GGAATCTACTTTGTTTGTCCGCCACCAAACCCTCCTCACAAACTCTTAAAGCATTTTCCTGGGAGTTATTCAACAAGAGTCTGGACACACTATACATACTTCTTTTCACTAGTACTACCATTATTAAAAAAAAATAGTACTTACAGCTAAAATTCTGTCTGGTCAGCACAGGGTACTGAGCTACTTCGGATGTTCTGCTGCACATTCACGGCACACATTTTGTAACTGCTGTGCACAATGACTGCCGACCATCATCAGAAAAGTCTCGCTTTACTAGTCTATCACCAAAGAGCAAGACCCAAGCTTTCCCCAACAGTGCTGAAGGCAAAGCAGCAAAGATCACAGTGCAAAAACAGGCAGCAGCATGCAAGAGAGAACGGGTTTTACCCGAAGACCGACAGCAGAGTACCAGCTATGCCCTCACACTAGCCGACCCGACCCGGGGCCTCATGCCGGGGGCCGCAGGACACAGGCGGCGGCGGGAGCTCCCGACACGCCGGCCCGCAGGTGTG
>NW_010424784.1:0-8819 GCF_000710305.1 Buceros rhinoceros silvestris
GCGGCCCCCAGCCGTCGGAACCCCCCCTCGCAGGAGCTCTCCGGAGCGGTGCTGGGTGCCCTGGGGTGGACTGAAGGCCGAGGGTCAAGCCCAGCATCGGGGCTCTTTGTTACTGCGGTTGTTGGGCGGCACATGTGCCCCGAGCGCGACTTGGAGTGTTTGTACAGTTAAAAGGTGTCGTGGTGTCGCTGGGGTGGAATCGCAGAACCAGCTTCCTAATCAGGAAAGCTGCGTTTCTAACACCGCAGGTGAGATTAGGTGAGAACAACGTTGATAAGACACTTTGTTCGTGGAATGTGGGTCTGTAGCAATGAGGGTCTTCAGCAGTTCTGAGTTAACCTGGTGCTAAAGCCCCGGGGAGAAAAAGCCAGAGCAGCTGACCCAACAGAAGTGTTCCGCACCGTGAGCGTCATGTTCCCTATAAACCATACAGTGTGCTGGGGACCGTCTCTTCTTCTGATGGCCACCAGCCCTGGTGGGTGTCACCCATCACCCTGCTCCAGAGGCCAACTCTCCTCTTTGCTGTGACTGTTGCACTTCCACCGGAGCTGTGGTGCTCGCAGTGCCTGACATCCAGCATTCACTGCCAGGATGATAGAACAACAGGCTAAATGAAGACAAATCCCATCACAAATGTTCCATTTTAGAGCAAAACACCAAAGATACAAGTTTACGTTGGCATCTACTGCTTGACACACACCAGGCATTTGCAACACCCTGTCGTGCAAACCTTGCGAGTGACACCAGAACCTTGCACACCCTGGTGCAGAGGAACTTGGATTTGTTCTCCATTATTCTAATTGGTTTCAGTGAAGAAAGCTGAGAACCTGCATGAGACACATCAAACCCCGAGCGAGATTAAGTTAAATAATACCGTATTTTTGAAAAGCGGTGAATTTTATGGCAGCAGTTTTGGGGCAGCTGGTTGCAAATGCGGGCACACTTAGGGATATAATTTAGTTAAGAAACATCAGTGACAAGATTTTGTGGTTGATAGATTATTAAACAGGCACAACTCACGAAAAGAAACCCCTAAAACCAGGGAAGGCAGTGTGGTGATAAATCTCAGCTGGGAGGTCGACAGCTCCCAGGCCCAGCTGTCCCGTCTTTGTGCATCCGCCACCCAGCTACATCCCCCCAGCACAAAAGGGATGCAGCCAAACCAAATGTTTTTAAAGTTCTTTCCAAAACGCTCTTGTACAACATTGATGTATCGCTAGGAAATGGCTGCTGCTCGATGACCTAACCAGTGAAAAAAGTTGGCAACTGGGGAGGCTATTTAAAGATAACCAGATTTGCAGCTCAAATCACAGCCTCCTTCCAACAACAGTCACGCGATATGTTGCAGCTCAGCCCTGTGAAGTCTCTCTTAAACAAGCCGTGTCAGTTGCCTGGCCGATGCCTCGATTTAAATAGCTCATTTTGGTGGTGGTTTAGATGGACGCACTTTCTTTGCCGACGGAGAACTCACAGTTCACCGCGGGAGTATACCAACAGAACACAAAGATAAAGCTCACCCGCACCTGGCACTTCGTTTTGCCAGGCAGCGACACAGTCTCCATTTGCACCCATTTATTTCAGAAGTTCATGTTTTCAAAACAATTCCTTGGACTCTTAACTATTTATGCGGTTTTGTCCTCATTGTTCACCACCTCTGTCAGTGAGTTCTCCACTCCTGATGTAATCACCATTGCCTCAAGTGTCACCAGCTTTATTAGCTCCTAAAAGAGCCACGTGTCCTTTCTGCGTTACCAACCCCACGTGCTTGCTGTCTCCGCTCCACTCGCCCTACAGCTCACGCACCGTGTGCCCCTCCATAAGCCCACGCAGAGCTCAGGATCGGTGTCAGCCGGGGAGGTGCTGCTGCTTCCTGTCCTCCTCGTTTTGTTCAGGGAACACGAAGGGAGCGGAATGCAAAAGCTGGCCAGTATGTTCCTTAGAAATGGCACGTTTAAGATTTTGCTGTTTTACAAAGCACACGCACGGACACAAACCAAATTCTTATTTATATGTCAGTATGTTTCAGCCTAACCCAGCCTCCCCAGAAGCGTTTGGGGGTGCTGGTCACGATCAGATCGCCTGTTCTTCAGCCAGACAGAAACACGGCGATGCTCACACGCCGTGAGGAGAGGGAAAAGCACAGACGTGCCTAAAGCTCCTAGAGAAGCTGGTCCTGGAGGGACCAGACTTAAAAACCCAGCACAGCCATTCTCTCCCTGCTTTCAGGACTGTCACAGGTCAGGCATCAGGTGAGGATTAAGGAGCTGGGACTCGTGCCTTTGCACGCCCTTTTGGAGGATGCTCTGTGTGTGCCTCATGGAATGCTCAGGGGGCTGCAGTTCCCTCGGCTTTGGGCTATGGTGTATCAAACTAAAATTTATTTCAAGGATTTGATGCTGTTCCCAAATCTTTTGAAGGGTAAGGAAGTAAAATGCCAGCTCTCATTCTCTACCCGTGTATCAGCAGCGTTAGTATCAGAGCTCGTCACACGGAGGACAAACTCAATGGCTCAGGTCCCGAGAAGGTAGATGTGGAAATTCCTTCCCACGCTGCTGGTACAAATCATTCCTCAGAGCACTGAAGACAGCTGAGGAGTGTGTTGAAGACTCATTTCACGTGAAGATCAATTTATGGTGACATGGGAAAAGGAAATAAAGTCTCCGCTTGAGTCTGAGGTGGGGACATACCACTGGCGTGTAACTCGAGATGCTGTTCTGCCCGGCAAAGTGTGCTTGAAGCCAAGGCCAGGCAGTTATGGTGGGCAAATTAAAATGTTTGCGACACAATCGGTCACATAAACATAGGAGAGGCTGTGACTAGTGACATATTCTGCTGAGTAGCCGTTGGATTTACCCGGTGCTTAACCACTAACTGTCCTCAGTTACCCATCAGCCAGCTAAGATTAGAGGCCCCAAGACTCAGCCCCTGGGTGCCTCAAGTATGTGTCCTGTTTTGATACGGAGGTTTTCTAAAAAATGGAAAAATATAGAGCGGATCTGCAATGTCCTATCAATTACAGATCAGGAAAAACCGAGGTAGTCCTTTTCTTTTCTCAGAAAAAATATGTCAAATGCGGCAGCTTGCAGAGACCTTGAAATTCCGGCAGGCAAATTTAGAGAGAGCTCAGATCCTAGAAGTAAAAAAGCGAGAGCAATGGGAAACACAGCTTGAACTGATGAAAACCCCAGTTTAAAAACATACCAATCTGCTTGTAATCAGTAGGTAATATTCAGAAAGATCACAGCCGAATGCTGGTTCGGCTGCACAAGCTCCAGGGGGATTGTGTGAAGGGACTTGGAATTATTTTTATCTTCAGCAGTTTTCCACAGCTGTTCTCCTCGGTATGTCCTCTCTTCCAGCCCCGCACAAGCTCTTTAGAGAATAGTTCTGGGTTGCAACTAAATGTGAAAGACTCATAGCACTCTCTCTGCTGAGCTGAATTTTAAGTAAGAAAAATAAAAACCCCAGTTATAACTCAAAGATAATTTCTCCTTCTAAAGATCTGTGAAGTTTGTGGAGATCTTCAGGTAGTTTGAAACAAGAAGCACAGTGTATCAACACTGGTTTTAAATACTAACTGTGGCTAAACTGTATCCAGAAAACTTTCTCTGCAAGAACTGGCTTTAGTAAACAGCATTTTGAGCAAACACTATTTTAATTTTATGCGGCTACGTGACAAATTCAGAGCACCTGGAACCTGAAGTAGCTGTTTGTACCCCAAATATTTCAATATGGATTCCCTCAGTTACACATGATTTAATTACGTGTATGTTACTGTCACTGGGGTGACTCGGGAGGGACTGATGCGACCCTAATTGCCTTTGGTGACCAAGGGGTGACTTGGGCTTCTTTCCTGGGGGGCCACGACCACTGTAGACGTTCTAGTGATCGTCCAACAAACAGCAGGTAACGCTGCGAGCCGAGGGCAGGTTAGAGCTGACTGTCACCTCCCACCAACGCTGCTGCTGTTCGTAAGGCAAACAGTTGCCCAAAGGCATAAGCCCCGATCGCACGCTTCTGAGGCACCGCTCACGCTGCCTGCTGCGTTGGCATCGCGGCTGCTCTGGTTTGTACGCTACTAGAAGCAAACAAATAATTGTAGCAAGAGAACTCTGGGCAAAACTATTGTCTAGTTACGCCAGAGCAGTGGTGCTGGCCTCAGGGTACACGCGCCAGTGTAAAACTACCTGATGCATCCAGTTTTTCCTACCACTTCTCCCAACTATATAATTAAATGTTGCCAATTTCCATTTAGAGTTTATGCATTTATCAGGTAAGTGTACGTGTTAAATATGAAAATGCCATTATCCTCCTGCCACAAAAACGGAAAGGGTTTCCAGCCCTAAATACCCTTGAAAATAGAAAGCAAAACCTCACTTTTTCTGAAAAGCTGAAATTTCAACGTAAGCATGAAAATCAGTTACCAGATTTCCAGAAAAAATCATCTATGGCAGAGCTAAAACTAAAAAAATCTGGTCATAAATGACATACCAATGTAACCTAAGTAGCTGGAGTTAAAATGGGACATGTGTTGGATGACAAATTATTAAACCTCGCGTGAACCAAAGCTCGCTCTAAATGTACTGGAGGTACCCACCAAGTTATAACGGATGTCCACTGAATCAAAAGGGAGGGCGGAAGGATGATGCATTTATTCGAAGGCTAAAAAGCTTCTCAAGAAGACACTGCAGTCTGAAAAGCCCGTGGTCACAACTGGGTAACTAATTTATCGTGCCTAAGTTTTATCACGCCCGATCTGTCCTCTGTCTGCAAGAACTGTTATGGCTCCACAATTAAAAATAATAACGTCTTGTTCCAACATTCTTTTAAACAAAGCTGCCTTAATAAAGTTGGTTTGCACATTAGGTGTGCTCCCGCCCAGAAAGGCAGACCCCTTTTATCCAAGCTCCAGTCTACCCCCCGCCCCCACCTCCGCCCGTCCCCTCCTATAGCGTTTTGCCTCTAAAACGCCTTCTGGAAGCTGTATGTGTTGGGAGGAGAAGAGGACATGTCAGGGCAGTCACTTCTCTGCATACCAGCGCTGCAGCTGCCAGCAGGCTCTGCCTAAGCAAACTGGAACCAGCGCACTGTGGTATTTTTCCCCTCCTTCATTAATATTCATACACGAATCCCCAGGGAAGTGCCCGAAGTGCAGAGGCGGTACAGAACAGCGCTCACTGGTTCCTGCGGGTGTATGTAAGCGTTAAAGCAGGTGCTTATCGGGGGTCCACCGCAAACTTGTCCCCTAGTTAGTATTTAGTGACTCTTGCGTGAATTTTCATTTACATTTTGCACCTCAAGAGAGAAAACATCATGTATTCGGATGTCAACTCTTAACCCTTCTACTAGAAATTTCAGCAACCTTTTGGAAGCGATTCACACGGATTCATGGGATATTAACTGCATTTCTGAAGTTGTTTTTAACGAAAAGAGTCCGTCTGTGGAGCAACTGTAGGGTGATACTCCAGTAACCTCTTCCAGCCATCTGCTCTGTGTACTAGAGGAGAGTTTTAGGCTCAGGCTGACACAATCAGGTGCTTTCAGATCACGCAGTCATCTTCAGGTGTTTGCACAGAGCTGGTAAGATCATCCTGAGTGCTGGGCATGTTCTGGTCCCGGTTCTCGTTTGCTGGGCTCTTGCAGCACAGGTCACAGCCTTTGTTGCCTGCCTTCTCCACTGATTATCGCAGCCGAATTTTGTCTGTCTGTCCTTAGGCTTGGGGCCCAGAGCAAACACGCCACGCAGTGTATGTAGCCTAAAGAAACACCCCATCAAGCCAAGAACTATGTCTTAGCAAATGAGGGAGTTGTTATTAGTCTGGTTACAATCGTGCTAAGAGTTACAGCCCAAATTAGCTAATTATTGCAGTTCCTTCAACACCAATATAATTCAAACTGCTATTCACAATATTACCGCTGCCCTTCTCCGGTATCACGCTCGCCCCTCCTGGAGCAGTAACACCATCCTCTCTAGAAAAAGCAGGGCTTGGTTACAGCGAGGTGTCAGCATCCCAAGTGCTTTGCCATGATTCCAGTACTAATACTGACGACTTTTTCTTCCTCTTTGCCAGGAGGGGAACGCTGTCGTGCACTTCTTCCTTCCCACTTTAGGTCCGCTTGGGGTCTGCTACGTGTCTGTCAACTTGTTCCTTCTTTGTTGGCTCACGTTCCATGTTGTGTCTCAGTTTACTGCACGTTATGGGCTTTACCTCCCCTGCAGACTTGTTCTTTGTTCTCTTTGTTAACCCACAAAATCGACTGACTCGACTTCCAAGGCTTCATTTCTTCAGAGCCCCATGGTGGACAGTTTGGGTCTACAGGCCTGAGGCCTCCGTTACTGTCCTGTGCTTGAAGGTTCAAGGTCTCCACTGTTATCTCATATGTTGGGAGGCCCAACACGCACGTTTCATTTTCCCCCACTGCCTTCAAGCTGTGGTTTCCAGGGGATTAACTAATGTTTTAGTGACACAGCCTAACCACCCGTGGCCAACATCTACTTGTTTTGGCAATATCACTGGTACATTATTAAGATTTCTTTATAACTGGGCAGAACACCTCTCATTTCTTCGTTTATCCAAGCATGACCAAAAAGCACCACACGAGGCTGGCAGGAGAAAGCCCTATTAGAGGGTGATAAATTGATTTATTTGTGTTTTTTACACCCTCCACAAGTGATACATAGGAGCACAGGCCGTGCACAAACCTGCCGAGATACAGACGGGACTGGGAAATAATGTGCCTTCTCTCTTTCCAGTTACCTAGGAAGAAGCTGCTGGTAACCTGACATATGGGAAGTACGTTAAGCTGAAAGAGCTGCGAACTTTGGATAGTTCTGAAGAAGCTACAGCTAAGTGAGAACAGCTGTTTTGCGAGGAACAAACAGATCAGCGATTTTAACAGGAGAAAGTCATCTTCGTGTCGAGTAGAGGTGGGAAGCAGAACCAGGAGTCTTTGTCTTAAACTCTTTAGATTTTGTGTTGCATCACTTTATTCCTGTCGTTCCTGTGACCCGTTAATAAACCCTGGAGCCTTTCTAGGCCACTCAAGCAGTGTTCCACTGGAAAGCTGGCGACTCGGAGAGGACATACCAAGGACAGATGCCGGCACTGAAGATGAATTCACCGATTTTACTTGATATGCTGGGCATCGTTTAAATGGGAACTGTTTTATCAGTCACTATATTATGGAGGCAAAATTCAGGAAAGGAATCTGCTTTTGCAAGGGAAAAGTTCTTGCAAACCGATCGCTGAGTCAAGAATATAGCCAAAGCTCAGAAGGAGGAATTTCCTGCAGCTATGAAAAAAAAACTGGCTGCCAGGCAAAGAATCCAGCCTTGAACCCCACTGAGGCAGTAGCAAACCTCCTGCCAACTTTGATGGCAGTAAGACTATAACCATCAGGGGCTAAGCAGCAGTATATATATAGATTTAATACATGAGGAACATCCAGTCTGCAATAATTATCATCCCTCTAATAAGGGGATCGAATTGCAGCGATCCTGACGCAACCTCTCATCTGTCAAAAAAAAGGTCAATAGAGAATAGGGATTTCATTGCATCTGGCTGTTTCTTATGAAACCCAAGTCCTGCTCACTCAGCTTGGGCACAAGCGATCCCACAGGGAACGGTAAGAAGTTTTGTAAGAAGTTGGGAGGCTGTCCAAAGGTTGTCAGCCAAAGTCTCCCTTCCCTGCTGTTGTTATATAACGCGCCGTTAGTGACTGAGTGATCCTGCCGCTCACACAGTGCTCAAACGAGCTCAGTCCTTACCCAGGCAACGTCCCTTGAAGGCTACATGAAGTTTTGCCTCCGAAATGATACAGCTGACGTCTCTACTAAGAGGAGAAACCCCGTGTCAGTGTATACCCAGAGATACAATGCTACATCAGCAGTGTACCACACAAAGATACACCCGTCAAATACAGCCTCCTTCTTGAAAAACTGTTGGTGGCACAATGCAAAATGGCTGGGACTACGTACAGTTATTTGTATTGACTTCTAAAGACCAGAATGCAAAGGGCAAAACCTCATGAAAAAAACGTAAGTTCTTCGGGGATTTCATGTTTCTAAAATCTTAAGAGAGTTAAAAGAATGAGGGCAGATCAAGGATAGATTATTTTGTCTAAGCGGTGGCTTGAAGCGATGGTAACAATTACACTTCTGATGGAACAGGTGACTTCACCACTCCGAGCTCCAAGTGATCAGTGAGGCGGTATCTCCACGGGAGGATGGAGGGAGATCATCCACGCAACCAGCTGCCAGGGGCTTGGAAGACAGAATTTACAGAAAGGAAGACAATCATTCCTCCTGTAAGCACCAGCTTAGCGGTCTTTAGGATAGAACCAGTGAAACCATTTGAGTGCTTATATTCTCACGAAGCGACTTCAGAGTAAAGCTGCAGTTCAAACTGCTTTTGCTCAGCTGGTGTCCAGCTCTAATATCTGAAGATGCTTCCTTGCTTGGCTGTGAAGCTTTCCTGCAAGTGCACGTTTTTGGATGCCCTGGGTAGCAACCCAGTCTTTACAGAAACGAACCATTCAGTGCTTGGCTCACACCCGTGCTTGGCTGGGATCCCAAACTTTGATGTTCTTCCGCCCAGTTTTCTTAAGAGGCTTGTCCCTGTAGACACTTACAGAGTCTTGAACACTGACGGGACAAAATGCAGCCGTGACCATCACATTCTTGCTCCCTCGCTCTGTTTACATGATGGCAGCACACACCATAGGGACGCACAGGAGCACAGGGACGCTTTCCACTGCCAGCAGTGCCGTTGTGAACATGAGATCAATGAGAATCATAGAATCACAGAATCACAGAATCA
>NW_010424785.1:0-653 GCF_000710305.1 Buceros rhinoceros silvestris
TCTTGAAGGAAGCAGGAAAAATCTCTGCTAGAAAGACTTCAAAGAGGGTCTCTCACCTTGAAAAGAGTGCCATAAAAATCGCTCTCCGCTCATCAGTTAAGCTATTTTACTATAGAGAAAGCAAGACTCAAGGTATTTATGACTGCAAGAGGAAGAGCAATATGCAGCAAACACACACAAAATTATTTAATTCAAAACCTAAAAGTGGATACTCTTGTGTACTTTTAAGTTTGGGGTTTTGTGTTGGGTTTGGGTTTTTTTGTTTCCTGATTATTTTTTAATTTTATGAGGCTTATATTTTCCTACTGAACACTGGGTTTTCTAACATAAGGAACAAAGAGGACAGGCCCTTGAGAGTTCAAGGAAACGGCATAAAACACGGAAAGTTTCCCTGACTAGCAGTCAGGGCACGGGGGATTTCAAAGCCCATTTGAGTTCCTCTCAGCCTTGACAGTGAAGTGATCTTTGATTAAGTGAAGCTTGGACTTGTGGAGACTAAAAATTGATATCTGGTGCTTGCAGTAGCCAATAACATCTGACTGCAGCCAGAGATGCTGATTTGTCCATCACTTTTACTGCTAATGCCTAGATTTTAGTACAGGAAAAGTCCCCATATAGCAGCACAGAAATTGCTTTATTTCACCAGAGGACGC